>NC_141540.1:80012500-80312500 GCF_021556685.1 Rattus norvegicus | reverse complement strand
TTTCCACTAAAAAATCTAAATTTCGGAATCACTTCACTTTTGAACAAAAGTTTTAAAACTTAGTATACATCAGCATTGCCTGATGGGGATCCCATGGACATGACACAGGCAGAGAATTGTGTATGTAAAATGTGCCCAGGTCTTTGCCTGTACTCTGGTATTGTACTTAGAAAATTATGCAGTTATCTTGCTCAGTATTATTAGTTTTTTGTCAGTACTTCATCTTTCTCCAAACCTTAAAGGGTCAAAAGTTATAAAAATTTGAAGTCCTTAAACATTCATTTACTAAAGAGTAGTGTAGATTTCAAACTTGAGGTTTGGAAAACAAAACTCTTAGCTATAGCATCTTTTTGCTCCAAGACACTGAAACAAACTTGTCAGGTATTTTAAATAAGAACCATTTTTATTGCTTCTTAAGGACTACTAATTAATTGTTTATAGTTTTAAAAACAAGGTCTCTCTGTGTAGCCCTAGCTGTCCTGGAACTCACTTTGTAGAGCAGGCAGACCAGGAATTCACATAGATGGGCCTGTCTTTGCCCCTGAGTGCTGGACCTGGGGCTTATTGATCCTTATGTGAGTGATGCCACTCACTGAGCAAGCGTCTTCCTTATCCGCTATTGCTTGACTGTTTTACGTATCTGGCTGTCTGTAAATGGTGCTAATGCTTGTTTCCCAGGCATCCCACACTCTAGAAAGTGTTCTGTCAGTTAGATAAGCCCCACGCCTCTGGTGCTGCCTCTTCGTGTGTGTGTCACGGTGCACACCTTGCTCACTGCCGTTGCCTTGAAGGCTACCTCTCTCTTGCCTTATGTTGACTTTGTTTCCATGAGACTCTCCTCTAAAATATGGTATTATTGAGAATATGATATGTAATCATCATATTAGACAGGCTACCCATGTTATACAATAATGTGATCCTAAAAATGCCTTTAAAAACTTCAAACCCCTGAAGACTATGATAAATAAAGTAACACTCTTAATTTTCTACCTGCCTATACCTCTTATCTCAACATATAACCAGAAAATAATTTGAAAATATGCTTGCTAAAATACCTTTTGAACTAATGAAACCTCATAAGTACATGTTTGCTCCAATAAATCAGTAATAAAGCAGATTTAATTAGAATACTGAAAGAGGAAACATAAAACAGAAAAAGATGTATTGGAAAAACACACAGGATGATGATGGAAGAATTGCCTAGACATTTTTGAAGGTATACAAATTTTATAAAACGGAACAAATGTAAAAGCTCCTGTCTTTAGACTTTTAACTTAGATGTTATATAGTAATGTGTTTCCAGTAAGGAGAAGCATATCCCTAAGAGCCGGTACACAAACACCATACATTGTAGAATTTACTATCACTGGGCCATTACATTATATGTTTGTGTCTGACTCATCTATATTCAGTCGTCTGAAAAAAATCTAGCAGCTTCATAAGATCGACTACTTTACAACTTTTAAAAAGAAAATTGTCTTGCCTTCGAATGGTAATCTTGTTCCAGTCTGGGATCTGATCCGGCTACCTGTTTGTATTTGTTAAGTTTCATTTGGCGATTTCTCTCCTCTATATCCATAGCACCTATCAAGTAGAAAAAAACCCATAAAATTAATATTTAGTTCTTACTTGTGAATCCTAATTAGGATGTATAAAAGAAGAAATGTGAAGCTGATAAACTATGTTCACTCAAAGTATTTGAAATAAATTAAAGTAGTATTGCCTTTGCTTTAAGTTAAACTATGCATTTTTGGTAAATAAAAACATAACTATTATATATATGTTTACATAATTTGAATATGAATAAAATATACTTGCTTTAAAAGAAAAGATAACTAGTAGAAAACATTGGCCCAAATGTGTCCAGAAGAATATATTTGATAGCATACAAATTTGGCACGAGAACTTTCGCGTTTAACTCATCATGTAAATTAAACTGGTCTGAAAATTGTTTCTACCTGTTTCAGTGCAATTTAAAACTGCATTTTAAAACTATTGTCATATAACTAGACTGTGTTAAAGCAAGTCATCCTAGAATACATTATAGGTTTACTTATCAGAAATTTTTGAATTTGAAATTTCAATAAGTAAAATTAAGAAAAAAGTTTATGGAACGCACTTTTGATGAAACCACAATGGTAAATGTAAAAAGTACTATTGAAATGAACTAAAAATAGATTATAAAAAAGGAGAAAAATGAATGGTAAAAAATTAGTATCCTCAGTACCTGTTACCATTTCAAGAAAAAAATCAATTTTAGATATCAAAGTGGTCTTTAAAACCCCTGACTGAAATTAAAAACTAAATTCAATTAGTCAACCCTAACAAATATAAAAAGTATACTTATAGGAAGATCATATTTTTCATAACTGTACACACTGAAAAAACAAATTTTCATAAATATATATACAATGAAAAACACATATGAAGACAATGGACTTAATGGGCTCAACTGGTGGGTATAGTAACACATTGTTATGTAAATTTATAAGCACTGCATATGTAGACAGGAATGTAAAAACACAGATACATACCCTTTGCTCAAGACCATAACTTTAAAACCAAAGTAAAGATATCTAGTCAAAAATGTACCTATCAAAATAAACATCTAATACTTACCCGATTATTATTAATAATAATAATAATGTGATTGAAAATATAACAACACATTTGGCAGTTACAGAATCGTCTCATAAGCCAGTTTTTAAAAATTCATTTAAAAAAATTACCTATGCACTGTAAAAAACTCATTATATATCGGTAAGTCTTATTAGTAAGAAATCTAAAGTGAAGATTGTTTAAAGATAAAAGGGAACACAATTTCCCAGAAAGATTAACAAAGTCTTAGCTAACAGTCTCCATAAAGAATTAAATGATATGGCCTGTAAATATATTATCACACTGATGTTGTGTTATGAGACAGGTTTAGGCTGATCTTAACCTTCTGTCTCAGGTTCCCAAATGATGGTATTACTTCTGTTTTTATGCCATCAAACTTAAATAAATTAATCAGAAAGTGGTCAACAATTTATTAAGATAGTCATTTAATAACTATGCATGTTAATATTGCAGAAAAACTGAAGGATATATTAAGACATATGAATATCTGTGATATATTACAAGTATAATACCCATTAGTTCATTAACTACACCTGTAAAATTGTTCCTACCTCAAGAAATACTCTGACATAAAACATTTATTTCCCAACAGCAAAAGAACAAAAAGTTAGCCCTGGATGAAAAAAATATGTGTAGTGAAAAGATGATATTAGCAAATACTGTCTGGGAAAATTCATTTAAAATGATGCATGCTGCTATCAGGATAGAAGACAGAGTGTTACATAGAAATATTACTAATTGAAGAGGAAACTTAAGCACATGTAGAAGACATAGAATGTACATAACATAAACATATGCATTTTCTAATATTTAGACTGTTTTATATGTCAAACTTTTATGGTACCTGCATTGAGTTCCTTCTGATGACTAGGACACATGTGACACATAGGGTGGGTTAGCCAACTTATAAAGAGAATAATAATAATAATAATAATAATAATAATATACATTGTGTATTTGTGCCTGAACATGCATTTGTATGCTTGGTCTTGTAGTGGAATGTTCCTTTGCATGAGTGCATGGGTGTACGTATGCATGTTTAAATCACAGGGTAACCTCTGGAATCTTTCTGCAGATACTGCATACCTTGCATTTATAAGACAAGAGTTTCTCATTGGCCTGAACTCACCTGTTAAGCTAGGCTGCAAGGCCAATGAGCCTCAGAGGTCTATCTGCCTGTCTCTGACACTCCAATGATAGGCATACAAGCACAGGGAATCATTTGTGGCCTTTATTTCTCGTTTAACTTGGGTAACAGTGATGAAACTAGGAGCCTCACTCCCTTGGGGTTTATAGAATAAGCTATCCTTTTCAGTTTATGGAATAAGCTATCCTTTTCCGTCCTACATTGCAGATCTTTTGTGTGCACCTTAACTTAGCTGCAATGCGATATGAAAGCAGTTAAAGGCAACATCTACATAAAGGACTGTGGTTGTGTTCTAGTAACAAACCCACTGCAAGCAACGTAGGAAGGCATTTCTTCTAGAATCAAGAAGGAAAAATGGAGTGTCATCTCACCATTCCTGTTCAACACATCAAATAAACATCAACGAAATTTTAGCCAGAACAATTAGGCAAGAGAGCAAAATAGAACACAGCAAAAAGGGGAAGCTGCATCACACCTGTTTGAAGATGGTCTGATACTGTCAGTGAAAAACCCTCAAGACCCTCTCAGGACTAGAGGAGATAAATGCAGAAAAGAAACCAAAATCAACATAAAAATTAGTTGATTTTCTACATACAACAATTACAAACTCATTTAGACAAAAAACATAAAAGAACACCATTTGCAGTAGCATCTAGAGATTAAAATAAAATACCTAAGAATAAAAATATCATGGAAGGAAAGGTTCCTACAATGAAAATGACAACACATTAAAAAAAGGAAAAGAAAGAAAAACTGAAGACAATCTGGTATGCGGAAAACCTTCCATGTTTATACATATATATATATTAAAAGTGGCGACACACTGCCCCACTGAAAATTCAATGTAATCCTCAAGAAAATACCATTGTACCCCTTCACAAGTTAGAAAGGAAAGAAGCTGAAACAAACAAAGAAACACCAAATTTAAGTAGAAACAAAATAAAGCTAAAAATTTACAAAAGCAATCAGGAGCAAAACAAACAAAGCCCATATCTGATTTCAAAGTGGATAAAGATAGCAGATCAGGACAGATGTGTAAACCATGGAGTAGAAGACTCAGAACTGAATCAATGCAGTAGTAGCTGATTCTTGACAAGCACCCCCAAACACTTATCAGACAAACAGTGCTGAGCAAATGGGACATTCACACGGAGATTGAAACTAACCCACACCTCTCAAATCTATAAAGACATCATGGACCTTTAGGAAAGACTTGAAACTAAGAAAAACAAAACGGGAGAACCCATCAAGAATCTAGCAAGGATTTCCTGAATAGGACTCCAGTATCCTAGGGGAAAAAGCAAGAATTTAAATACTAAATTATGTAAACTCTGAAAGCTTCTTCACAGCAGAGGAAAGAGTCAACAGAATGAACAGAAAACCTACAGAATGAGAGGAAGGCCTTTGCTAGATATTTATTTAGCAGTGGAATAATATACATAATACACAAATCAATAGACTTCTTTAAAGATTTATTTCTAATCATGTGAATAACTGTGTGTATGACTGTACAGAAGTGAGCATCAGATTCCCTGGAGCTGGAGTTACAACTATTTGAGGGTTCTGCAAACTGGACACTGGTTAACCAATAAGTCATCTTTAATCTTTTAAACACCTTTAATATATTCTTAACATCAAAGAAAGAAAGTCAATCAAATATAGGAAAATTATCTGAACAGACATTTCTCAAAAGAAGGATAAATGAAAAAGAGTGAATGGATTACAATTTAGTCACCAGAGAGATGCTAATCCTACCTTCATTGGAATTCTATGTCATGACAGCAAAAATGGCTGTACATCTATTTGTTTGTTTACTTTTAGGAGAGGATAAGAAATCCTAGTCAAATTACAGGAAGAAAGGAACCCGCATGCACAATTGATAGGAAAGTTAACACTGCCACCTATGAAAAACAGTGCTTACTGAGCAATGTGTGAGTCCTAGGTTTTCATTTCTAACCAATGGACAATAATCATAAGGTAGAGCTTGACAGTATGGAAGCTGCTCTAAAACAAAAACCACAAAACAACCTCAAGAGAATAGGACATGATTCAGCTATCGTAATGGTAGGCATTTAGCTGAAGGAAATGAAGGTCCTGCCAAGGTTGGACCCCTAGTGCAGGGGAATATGGGTGGGGGGCCAATAAGAGGGATGTGTAGGGGGAATTCTGTATGGGGGAGGTGGAGGGGAGGGAATGGGGGCTTATGGACAGGAAACCGGGAAGGGGAATAACATTTGAAATGTAAGTAAAGAAATATATCTAATAAAAAATTAAAAAGAAAAGAAAGTACCTGCAAATCTATGTTCTTCTGCCACTACTCCCTTTAGTCAAGTTGTAGAAGTCAGCTCTCACTCAGATACAGTGTTTCAGAGATGACAAGCTCAGGGGTGCATCACTAAAACTGGGATGCAGATGTTTCTGTGACAGTTACAGCCTATGCTAGCAGCCACAAGCTAATATACTTGAAATAATTCATTTAAAATATAAACAATTAGTAAGTAATGGTACAATAGTATATGTAATAAAATAATTCTATATAACAGAAAAATGTTCCCACATATTTGGGGTTGAGCTATTAGTAGTTTATAGTGATAAAGAAAATTAAACTTCAACATCATTGGAGATGTAAGCCTCGGCTAATAAACTTACTAACCTTTTACTGATTAACACTTCAGCTTTAGAAAAGAATTAACCACCTCTCACTTTTGTCTACAGCTGACATTCATCTTGAACTGTACTCATAAGATTTACTAACAGGATTTCCTCTATCTGAGCCTCTTCTTAGCTTCTCTACTGATCCTTCTTTCATGGCTTTGGACAGAATGCACTAATCTTTTAGTCCTTGGTATCTATGGTTGTAGAAACTAGCACAATGTTGCTTAGTAAAGACCAAGTCCTCATCTGCAGCAGTTTGACTGCAATAGAATGCCAGAGAGCCCAGACTTCAATGTTATAGAACTACCAAGCCAAACAGTTTTAAAATACATGCCCAAAGAGACTTTGGATTAGTTACTTAATAACAAAATTTGGTTTGTATAAATACAAGAAGCCAATAAAACCTTTTCTCTATACATTTTTAAAATTTGTATTTTGTGAATTCTATGAGTTTGTATATAATATTTCTAAGCTCCCTCAGTCCTTTCCTTAAATTCTTCTAAATCATGTGCACACTAGACATCATTTATTCTTATGTGAGCAATATCTCCATTATCAATCCTCTGATTGAATCTCTGAACTCTCTCAAGCACATTAGTTCTACCCTCTGGTATATTACAAAAAGCCTTTCATAACATTTAAATGCAACCTCTGAATTTTCTTTCTTAGAGTAGCTTAATTTCCCCTTCTCTTTTTACCACTACAAAACAATATAGTATATTTTATTTACTTAGTTTTCAGTTTCTTGTGATAATTTTCCAATCAGTTTCGTCTTAAAATTCATGACCTTTGTTCTCTAAATCTTTCCCCTGTAGATTATTTCCCTTGGAACATCCTATTCTTTCATTTACAAACAGTATGGCCTCAGCTTCTTAACAGAAGGTCTAGTTCTACTCTTATCCAGAATAGAAAGCTGACCCTTCAATAGAAGTTGTCTCAGAAACACTTTGATCTCACAAATATCTTTTATGTTCATTCACTAGCAAAGCAAATTTCAACACATCTCTTTTACCCTTCGTGGCACCTCAGTAACTTCAATCACCTGTAGGGTACGGTTCTGCTACTAAGGTCCGGTTCTTGATTTGTTGGTAAAGAAAGCCATGGGCCAATTGCTGGGCCGAAGGGTCATGTGAGTTCTCATAAGGGAGTGGCTACATAGGCCACTCCTATAGACAATTGGTCAGGGCAGTTTAGCAATTGACTTTTAGGGCAGATGGGAGAGGGGGCGGGGATATAAGAAATTGATAAAGGCAACTTTTCCATGTGGGAGATAGTAGTGCCCAGCAACTGTGCCAAGAAGGCAAATTGAAATGAACAACTGTGTGTGTGTGTTTTATCCAAGACTTCAAGGGTAGCTAGGTGGGGGCTGGTAGCATGGTCATCTCCCAGAGCAAAGGTGCATAGAGTAAAACTATACACTATAATCACCTATATAGAGTTTTAGTAGTAAAGTATATTTTGCCTCTCCAATTGCCATTATATTTTCTTTCTCAGGAACATACTCCTGGAGGCAAACATTCTCTTTGCATTGTATTAAAAAAAATACCAAATTAGTCTCTGATAATAATTTCCTGTTTTCTTCAATTTGTTTTTAATATCATACTAAATTACAGTGATTTCATCAAATCTTTTCTCTCAGCAATTTAAAAATATCCGCATCTAACCATGACTTTCTCTGATCATTCATTAGCACATTAAGTCAACTGTCATGAACTCCCAAATTCTTTATTTTCTCTCACTTTATAACTTTTCATCATCCAACCTTGGATCAAAATAATTACACTAGAACTGTACTAGTGAGTCAATCACACAAGCTAAAAGGAAACAATGCCTTGTGAATTTAGGATCTCTGTCCATCTAAACTAGCATATTCCTTTCTAACTTCTCTACAACATCAAGACAGCAAGACTCCTCCTCATGATCCTCATTTACTATCATCTTCTTTCCCATGACCCTTCTTGCTCTTTAATTGCACTTTCAGCCCATAAAGTTCATAAGAGTGCCCTCAGACAAAGACCATTGCCAATCAGTGTTATCTTTGAGTAAGTCAGCATGACTCTTTCTCTCTACAGTCTGTCTCTACTGCCTAGATTCCTTCTTACAATTCTTTGTTCTTGAAGTCTCTTCTTTTAATGACAGGAAGTTTGTTCTAGCAAATTTCTGTTCTTCACTTATTTGAGTCTTAAATGTAAAGAGACCTTCCAGCTCTTTGAATGTTCATATCTGCCAGTGGCATTACTTTCTAAAATGCCCAGTATGGATATTTTTCTAAATTTCAGATTCACATATTTAATTGCTACTATTAATCCTTTATACTTGGATAACCCAAATGAGTTTCTTACCTAACCCATCTGGAAAGAACTCAAATTCTTCTGAAGGATATACAACCTGTATATTCCTGTAAATTGTATAAGCATCCGGCAACCAAATAACAAGAGATTATTTATGCCCCCACTCCTGCATCAATAAGGCCTATTCCATGAATTGAAGGCACCACATCTTTATTAGCTTTTCATGTATTATATGGGTATCCTTAATTTTAATCATTATCTATTAACTGATGGATTTCTGTATTATTGATGACACTTTAATCTGTTCTTTTAAATGACTAACATCTTTGCATTTCTGTTGCTTAACGTGTTTTAATAAATCTCACAGAACCTCTGTGAATTTTAGTAATTTCTATGTAACAATGCTTGAGGTCTTTGATCACTGCTGCCTTGATTCCATATCTATTTGAAAAGTTCTCTACAGAAACATCCAACATTTCCTAACTTTTAATTCAATATCAGAAGTATTGCTTGAACTAACATAAATCTCTGATATAAATGACATCAGTGTTTGTGATTCTCATATAATAATAGTACCAGTAATTAATTATTGCCATTATTTGCAAGTCAAGCCCTGAAAATACCTACAAGGATATGCAGCTGTTTTGTTTGCCTTGATGTTGCCAACACATAGGACAGCATTACAGAGCATTTGTTCAATGAATGTGTGTTTAATAAATATTAAAGTTTCACCTCTTACATGAATCCCTCTATGTATATATTTATTTAAAACAGATTTTATTTAAATTTGTAATTTTATTGAAAAGATTAAAATCATTCATACTAGCAAATTAGCATAGCATATTATCCTGATCTATTAATTTCTAAGTAATAGGAATAAATAAATAAATATAAGAAACTTTCTTCAGAGCAAGTATTAAGTCTTAGGTATCCTAATATCCTAGAAAAATACTGGCCATAATATACCAAAAAATGCATTTTTCAAGTTATGTAAAAATAGAACAAATCAAGTTTAAACAGAGAATAAGTTTGGGAGTAAATTATGACTAATTAATGTAATCTAGGTGATTTTTCTCAGGTAAATAGTCACATATATACATATACATATATATGTATCTCTTGGGTCTCTGGCTATTTTCTAGTTATAGAGAGACAAGACATGAATTTTGTGAAATTCTACTTTTATCCATAAAATTGAAGCACCTATTGTAAAAAGTTGTAATATAAAAACTTAAACACCTGAAAATTTTAATATTTTCATATATTAGAGAAGTGTAAAGTTATGAAATGAGCAAACATGGTAAACTGTTTATAGGATAAGTCAGGTTACATGAAAAGAGAGCAAAGGAGGCCAGGAGCAGACACAGACCTGAGTTTCTCTTCCTTGTGGAGTCCATGTCTTCTGTGATCACTGCATGCAATGAACAGACATAGACAAAGGAGATGGGTATGAGTGGATGTTCTCGAAAGCTAAAGAGACGCTGAGGGAAAGAACCGAGCCATTCTGACAGCAGTCCTGTGCAGTTGTAGGGAAGAGAGTCAGATGTATACTATAACAGATTAGAAGAACTGATGGGAATGTAGTTAGGTAAGTACAGGTTAGCAGAATGAGAAAAATAAAGTTAGTGCATACAAGAGAAACTGAAAAAGCACAGCCAATCTTGAATACTGACACTAAAAAAAAAATACCATTAGTAAAACCAATATTATTTGTATGTTCACATATTTCAAGACATTACTCAGTCAAATTAAAACCTATGCAAAGCTTTCAACATCTAAGTATCTGAACAAAGAATTTAATTGAGTCATTATTAAAAAGACCTGGGTCCCACCCAAAATGTGGTGTTTGTTTATCAGGCCAATATTTCATTAAATCACTTCACCCTAGTTAAATGTTTAAATAGAAAATTAAAAAATAATAAAATATAATACAATTCACTATAACAAGAGTAGATTAAAATATGAGGTTATAATTTATCACTGAAAATTAAAATTGTCATTTAATTTTGACAAATGTTTATCATATTCATTTATAATAATTATTTATTCAGAAAATTCTTATGAATATCACATTATAGATTATTGCTACAGTTTCTTTTAACTTTTACCATTGGAAATCACCATTGACTGGAATGGATGTGGCATATGTTTGGGTAATAATACTTTTCTAACTACTATTTGAGAAATTGAAAAGCTATTGGTTTATACAGTAATTTGAAATCAAGAAAACAAAGCCAATTAAATTAACATATTGGTGAGGCAGTATTAGTACAATTGACACAGGAAAATATTACAACACAAAGTCATAATCTCCTATCGAGATCAAGTACTCATCTGAGTTAAAGACGCAAAATTCTTTAATACCACAATCAGTTCTTGATTAAGTGAATTATAGTCTTTGAGTTATTTATGAGGGAAAAAACATGTTGGAATGCAAGTATATAAGAACTGTAAGTTCTGAGGTAATTAATTCTTACAACAAATGTTTCTTTTTATTAATGGCAAGAAAACAAACTCTATTACAAGAAAAGTTCTAAAATATCTTAGAAAAAGATGAAAGCTAAAATAACTGGAAAAGGAATGGTACAGTTTGGATAACTAGCAACATGTTTTTATTGTGTAACCATATTTTCACATATCAAAATGATATATTCCTCCCAAGTGCATTTCTAACTGGAGACCACTAATAGGGTTGACCACAGTAAATAGATACTGTGTCCTTCTGAACTGTACTCATGCGCATAAAAACTATGCCTCTATTTCCTTTACATGCTCATTACACCTGGACTCTGAAGATAATGTGAACAATTAGATACATTAACAACAAAGGTCCATGCTGAATAACATCACACTGTTATTCTTTGATATGACATTTTCATAGGTAAACATTTAGCACAGTGCTAAAATAGTTTCATCACAGTTAGATGTAAATTGGTAAGGATTGGGAAGAACACAGTCGTTTACAGACACTTGCAGCATCTCTAAGAGAACGTTGTTTTTTCAGAAAACACAGATTGCAATTAAGCTTTCTTCCCAAACCAGTATTTCCTTGTACACTGGGTTAATTTATATGGTTTTCATATTACATATTGCTTTTTAAATGACAACTCTTCTCAATCTCCCCCATTATTACAGTAAATAGTGGAAGCAAAGAGAATCCGAGTGAACGTATCCAAAGTCACAGAACAAGCATCAGCAGGACGGTACTAGAACAAAAGGTTCCTACTCAATGCTCTCTGACCACAGACACGGGAGGGAGTGAGTCTGACAAGGAAAGAGACCAAGAGCCCACGTTCTCACCGTGACACCCAGACATTTAATTATAAACACTCTTAGAAAAACAAAACAAAACTTCATAGCAATGGTCAAGGAACCTAGGATGATTTCAGTTTTATAGGTGACAGATTAACACCTACATTCTCAAACACAGTCATTTTATAAATCTTAGACAATACAAATTTTATGTTATTTGTAATGGGGATTAAAAGGATATATTTTGACCACCATATCTCAGTACTAACAAAAAGTGTCCATTAAAAAACTACTTTCATTATTTATGTAACTATGATACAGTGAAAAACAGGTCAAAAAGTAGATATGAAATATAACTGTAGCAGACAGACGCAGCAAATCAGAAAGACTCCATGTATAAACCCAGTTATATCAGCTCTGTGGAATGCTTTCTTGCCTTCCTTATAATTATATTATGTAGTATGTGTTAAATCTGTTTCATTTAAATAAAAACACTTAAAATCATAAATCACACTTCAATCAAGTCTATATCATGCTACAAATTGTAAAGACAACAACAAACAAACCTCGTTTGTACAGGGTATTGTAATGAAGAGCAGACTCCACTGAGCCTTAAAAGCAGCTACGTGTCAACCTGTGGGTTGCCATGCTCCCGTGAACTTAATGAGTTATCTGCCTCCCAAATGAAGTTGGGTAGGGTTATAAGGTAAGATGGAGAAGACAATGAGGGTTATATGTATATTTAATTGTATACATGTGAGAAATTCTTAAAAATGAAGTCAATTTTAAAAAAAGAAGTTTTATATCTCCCCTGCAAACCTCCCATTCTGTAGCTTGCATTTGGTCATTCCTCGGTCACAAGTGCTATACTCCTCAGTGCAGTCAATGGTAATTGAAGAGTGAATTCCTCTCTCAGGCAACAATCAGTACCACACTCCTAATATCAGCAAACCAGACTCTCCATTTAACCATAATCAGGTAAGTGATCACAGACAGAAAAAGTACCCTTCCTCATAATTGCTAGCTTCTATCAGTTATGCCTAGACTTTTGTTTTAGACTTAGCAAATACAAAGATCTTATAAAGAAAATGTTCATTGCCTTTTCTGTTCATTATAGCACAGCAAACAAAATATGTTCAGAAATCACAATAAAATATAAATTTAGGAAAACTCATAAGCGCTAATTTATCATTATGTAAAATTGTCTTTCAAATACTTCCAACACAATGAAATGAAACACAAATGAAAGAGTTTAAGTTCCTTAGGGAATGCAGTGTGGGAATTTATTAGGTGAGAGATTTATAATGACACTGTAAAAAAGATGGATCTTTCCAAAACAGGCCTGGATGAGCACATAGTCAAGCAGGACAGCTTTAGGGACAATCAGGAGAGACTGGACTCTGGTGTCTGTCTGAGGTCCTGAAATTAGTCCACTGAAGATCACATGATGGCTATACTGATGTCTAAGTGTTTTACTACTACTTACATTCAAAGCTCATCTGCTAATCTGTGCCTTATTAATAAATATTAATTTGCCTTACACAAATTTTCCTCTATCAAAAAAATGAATTAGTTCTATCACAATCTATAAATAATCAGAAAATATGTAAAAGTAACTAAAAATAGAATCCTGAATAATCTTTCCAGAGTGAAAGGATAAAAATATCAAATTATAACACTGTATACATAGGAAGCAATAAATTGACTAACAATTCTTTTATGAATTCTTTTATGAATTATTTACTATGTTTCAAACATAGAATTCATTAAAGTGCTATTTTGACACATTCTGAATGACTGAAATATCTGTGAATCTATCGCACTTCCAAACATTTATTAAATGTGAAGAAGTCAACCAATTAGCCTTCTCAGCATACTTCCTATGTGGCAAACACAGTTTGTAACTGAACTATTTTATGTAGACGTACACTTTTTCTCAGAGGTAATTTCTAGTCATTAATGTGCAGATAAACTCACAAATAAATGTAAATTAAACAATTTAACATGTGTTTTCAATGTATAATAGTACTCATTGAATCTGCAGGGATCATAGCTTTCTTGTCTACAGTAAGATTGCAAATAAAAAATAAATTATTTATTGTCAATGATTATGTATCTTCCATTTATATTAAGAACATCTAGGGCTGGGCTTTGCCTAGCATATGTTGGGGCCGAGGTTCACCAAAAACAAACAAACAAACAAAAAGACCAGCTCCATTAAATTTATACCCTAAAACAAATCTAAAATGCATGCCTAAAAGGAGTATGAATGATTAAGCAGTAACTTCTGGACACTGTTCTGTACTCACAGCAGAGACCTTCATGTGACAAAGGGGAGAATATGATCACACACACTCCCAGGGGTCTCCATTTCTGGAGCCATCCATCACATTAGAAAGTGAACAATTCCTCACTAGGACATCTTATTGTGAAGTGGGATAAAGGAAAAAAGCAGATGCCATTCAAAATTCACTCAAACATTTACCTCATTCTCTAATCTTTATCATGAAAATTAGCATTTATTACTAAAGTGTTTATCACATTTGTTGTTGACATACTTTCTAAAATGGAAAAGTTGCAAAATGTTCTAATTTTTGTATATTTTTAAAGGACAACTGAAAAGAAGAACAGTATATATTACTGGTAGACCCAAAACTTGCCTTTAGGGTTTTGGTTCATACACAGAGACACCTTTTCCAATATAACATTTTACTACAATCGATGTCTGATAACCAATTTTGATAACCCATGAAAGGTGGTCTTAATTTTAGTGGATAAAACTAAGAACTGAGCACTGATTTTAACACATAAACCATTGAAAGCCTAGATTTACCTAAAGATAAAGACTCCTAGCAAATCTTCCATAGAGTCCAGAGTTAAAGTCCCACATTAAAAATAGTACCTCTTTATATCCTTCATGTCTTTTAAAACTACAAAAAATTTTGATATGTATGTATTCCACATTTATTCTATTTTACTAGAATATCATACAACTAAAACTTTAATTTCAATTGTATTTGATTTAGACAATCAGTTTTCATGGTATAACTCATACCAAAACTTACAAGTGTCAAAACACAAAATTTAAATCATCATTCTGACATGAAGTACTCACCAATTTCCTTTACTGAAGAAGTATGTCCAAATAAAGGATATATATAAGTATACATATATTTATATACATACATATACATTTATTTATATAGTATACACACATTTTGTATGTGTATGTACATTTTATATGTGTATGTATATAATAGTATATATTATGCAAATAAAGTGAAATTAAATCTTTGATTTATATTCTTTTAGCCAAACACTGCATGGGCTTGTGATCTTGACATAAAAATATAGGTTTATATAAAATATCAGGTTTGATGCCACGTAAGAGTTTATGAGCAAAGATAATCCACATCATACAATATAGTGAGGAAAATTAATTAGTCACTTTGTTTTTAGTGGTAGAAATCTAGCAGAGATTCTCGCTCAACAAGCAAGAGCTCTACAGAACTAAATCTTTATCTTGAGAGATACTTTTAAGAGGTATTTTTATTATATAAACCATAATACAAATTATTTTTACATCTGTATTTTTATATCTCTTTAAACATATTAAAAATTACGACTTTCCAATACACTGAGTCCAGTTAAGACTGCTAAACATAGTTTCATCTCCAGTGAATGTATTTAAATCCCTGAAATGACTTAGGTTTCATTTCATTTCACTTGACTTTCCATCGGCTCTCACACTGTGGACTTTCTGTGCAGTCAGCTTCACCAGCACTCCACTCTCCTTAGTAGCCCTTGTCACAATGGTTCAGTGCATGCTGCAACTACTTTTTAACTTGTTTACGTCACCAAAGATTCTAAGAGGACTATTGCTTTGTCTTTCCTATGAACTCAAATGATTCATTATTGGCATTAATGTTGGCATTGCAATAGACGGTAATAAATACTCATGAATGAACTATTTTGATTTATACTTTGATATATTTAAATTACAGGTTTTTCAGCTCAAAGAAAAATAAGCAAGCACATGAAAATACACTATCATTGTTCCTACACACAGCCATTTAAAATAATATAAAAAGTAAAAATGATTCAAGTATTTTAAAGTTGATAAAATGTTATTGTGCACTGATTTCTCTAATTACAAATTAAACGTTGTAGTGATTATTGAATAGGTCTTAGCAACTTTCATGTCTTTCCTCTTAAAATATGGGGATAGGGTTGGGGACTTGCTACGAAATCGAACTGTTGTACAAATTGAGGAGAAGAAAGCGAAACATTTCACCTCCTTGATAACATGAATGGTTTGAAGAGACACTTTCTGAGTCTGTGAGCTGTGCCGTCCCTTTTCTTTCCTGTAGTAGCCAGTAACTTCTGACTCCCTAAGTGGCAGAGAGATAATATTGTGGCACAACTCTCTCTTGGCATTTGCAAACTAAAAATAGGGATGCATAAAAAGACAAAGTGGGATATTTCTATTGAGCTTTCTTCAGTCCTGTTGAGAGAAGTGAGTGCTTCTCCATTAAAGTACCATCAAATACATAAAGCAGACATTCTCTTGTGCTTACACAGTAATTTTTCCTTTAAAGACACGAGGTTAATTTTATAAGTAAATCATGTTACACATTCATCATGTACTCCACACTGATCTGCACACTATAAAGTTCACATCAAAATGAGAGGTAAGGTACAAGGACACACACTTTAAAAAGCATGAAATGCAGTGTTTATAGTCTCATGCTTTCATGTGGTTTCCACCCTGACAAACCTGGCTCAGACTGGAGTTTCGGGGTCGGCAATGGTTTGTCATCACTTACTGTACCATTCGCCTTTCCCTGTTGGTCTTCCCATGTAACTTCTAGTACAAATTAAAAAAAAAGGATCAGTGCTTGTCAGAAACACAGATAATGCACATAACAAGACCTCAAACCTCAAAGAACCTTAAGAATTGGGATTAAAGAATCATTCTCCCAAATTCTACAATATGTAAGTTGTTAAAAATTTAAATGTAGAAATTGATATGGCTTGAGTTGTTTTTATTGAACTCAAGATCTAAAATTTTAAATTATGCTTTTTGTAAACCTTTAAATTTATTTTCAATAAAATGAATGAATTCAAGGTATGAAGAAAATAATTAATGATAGCTTAAATAATTAAATGATAGCTTAATAGAGAATAACCATTACTTTGTTGATTCAAAAATGTGAATTTATTTTAGAAGTAAAAATTATTAGGAACTGTTTTATTGTGGTAAAATATTTCTATGCAACTTTAAAGATTTTTAGTACATATGAGAAAAAATTAGTTTCAACATATAATAAAATAGCTATTTAGTTTGCTACTCTATTCATTACCTGGTAAGAAAACTAATATGCTAAGAAATATTTCAGTCAATCTAGCAATAAAACAGGGCAAAAGCAATTCTTGACATCATGAACATAGGTTACTTGGCATATCCAATGGCCTAGAAGAGCCTGCAGATTGGTATAACTTTCTTCATTCCGTAAGTGTTAAGCATCCATTATAATGTAGGCATGTGCACAGGGACAAAGGACACAGCAGAGGACAAAATAGGTGCCTCCATGATCATGAAGGTTCTAGAAGGCATGTAGCTTACTGGTAAAGAGCTTGTGGCCTGAACATGGAAGCACAATGACTTAGAGAAAACTGCTAAACAGACAAAGTAAGCAAGAAGGAAATGCATGTCTAAAGCACGATGACATTTTGGAGTATAGTCAGAAAAGTCCTCTCTAAGTAGGCTAGTCTTGAATAAAGAACCTCAGAGATTAAGGTCATTCAGGAGAAAAGGACGTTACATGTAAGAATAGTCAAGTGTAAACATTTTAAGTTAGAAGTATGTCCAGAGAAACCGAGAGGTCACTGTGGATGAAGCAGAGTGGACACAAGCTAGATGAAGAGGAAAAGAGATAGAGTGATGGACAAAGGGATAGCAACTTGTTGGGCAAATACTAAAATGTTCCTCTCAACCACTAAATCTCAATTTTGCATTACTTCTTTCTTTTAAAGTAATTTGACTTTGAATTTATTTATGAACTTATAGATGTTAAAGGGCTTGTTCTCTCCTTTTTTATTACTTTATTTCTAGTCCAACAGTTGTCCCCCCTATTCCAACCTCTTACAGTTTCTCATCACACTCCTCCTCCTCCCATGGGGGAGAAGCACTAGTTCTTTCTTTTTTCTTTTTTCTTTTCTTTTTTTTTTTTTTTTTTTTTTTTTGGACCTGGGGACCGAACCCAGGGCCTTGCGCTTGCTGGCAAGTGCTCTACTGCTGAGCTAAATCCCCAACCCCAGCACCAGTTCTTAAAAGCAACCCTGGGTCCTGCTAAGACTGAACCCCCAGTGAACTAGATTGTTGGGGGCAGGGCGGCAATGGGGGGAGGATGGGGAGGGGAACACCCATAAAGAAAGGGAGGGGGAGGGATTAGGGGAATGTTTGCCTGGAAACCGGGAAAGGGAGTAACACTCGAAATGTATATAAGAAATACTCAAGTTAAAAAAAAAAGCAACCTTCTTATCTTCTTTTTTAAAAATTTATTTATTGCATGTGTATTTATTGCATTGTGTCTTCCCATACACAATGTTCCTGTGTGCACATGCTAACACACACACATGCACTCACAGAGAGAGAGAGAGAGAGAGAGAGAGAGAGAGAGAGAGAGAGAGAGAGAATTAGAACATGCATGGAAGTCAGGAAAACTTTTTTTTTCTTTTTTTTTTTTTTCGGAGCTGGGGACCGAACCCAGGGCCTTGCGCTTGCTAGGAGGAAAACTTTTAAGAGTCAGTTTTATGTTTCTACTATGGACTCTCTGGCTATGTCTTTATTCACATTCCTCTACACAGTGGTAAACCATTGCTACTATGCACATGTTAGAACAAATGAAACTCAAGACTGATGATCAAAATGTGAATGCTTCACTCCTTCTTTAAAAGGGGAACAAGAATACCCTTGGCAGGGAAGAGAGAGGCAAAGATTAAAACAGAGACTGAAGGAACACCCATTCAGAGTCTGCCCCACATGTGGCCCATACATATACAGCCACCCAATTAGACAAGATGGATGAAGCAAAGAAGTGCAGGCCGACAGGAGCCGGATGTAGATCGCTCCTGAGAGACACAGCCAGAATACAGCAAATACAGAGGCGAATGCCAGCAGCAAACCACTGAACTGAGAACGGGACCCCGGTTGAAGGAATCAGAGAAAGAACTGGAAGAGCTTGAAGGGGCTCGAGACCCCAAAAGTACAACAATGCCAAGCAACCAGAGCTTCCAGGGACTAAGCCACTACCTAAAGACTATACATGGACTGACCCTGGACTCTGACCCCATAGGTAGCATTGAATATCCTAGTAAGAGCACCAGTGGAAGGGGAAGCCCTGGGTCCTGCTAAGACTGAACCCCCAGTGAACTAGACTGGTGGGGGGAGGGCGGCAATGGGGGGAGGGTGGGGAGGGGAACACCCATAAGGAAGGGGAGGGGGGAGGGGGGAGGGGGATGTTTGCCCGGAAACTGGAAAAGGGAATAACACTCGAAATGTAAATAAGAAATACTCAAGTTAATAAAAAAAAAGAAAAAAAATTGCATAAAATCTCACCATACATAAAGCTGTCTCTTTACCTACTAGTCTTCCTATGTAACAGAGCATTCCCATTTAACAAAGCTGGTCACGATTATTACTAAGGGAAAATCAGATTTGTAGAATGTAAGTTAATTTGTCTATTATTTTGAACTAATGTATCAATATGCTCTAAATGAGTTAGGAATCACTAAGGAGATAAGTTTCTCTTAGTAAAATACTTTCATTTTCCCGAAGATTCCAATTAATCATTTCACTGTTTAGAATTCAGTCGTGGATCTAAATTTTACAGTGTTATTAAGCTGACATATTGTTAAAATTTAATCATTTCGAGGTATGAAAATCCTAAATTATTACTTTATTTTAGTATTTATAGTGTGTAGATGAGATAACTTAGTATTGACTTAATAAATTAAGTAATTTGAAGCAGATAAGTCTCGAGGATTTAACTATGAGGTGAACAATGTCTGCAAAGCTACTGTATTCCAGGTAGCCTCATCACAACAGATAATTTTGTATCAAAATTGATCTAAAGAGCACAGACTTCTATATTAGCTAGATTTTGCTCAATGTGCTTTAATGTGCTCTAATACATATCACACAGCACACAGACTCTATACAGCACACAGGAGACTTCTAATTAGTAAGTATGAGAACAAAATATTTATCCTAGGTTAACAAGTAATTTCAAATACCTGAATCTACGAAGTTTCACAGTTGCATGCTGGCAACAGGAGAAATGTGTTATTTCTTATTCTCAGATGAACTAGCCTTCAGATAACCTAACTCAGGGCCTGGAGATCTTGTACACTTTGAAGACAAAGCTTTGAACACAAGTCCTAAAATGTAGAGCTTGCTTAGTACCCAAGTGTACGGGTGTCGAGCAGAAGACAATCCCAGTGCTCCAGTTAATTGTAAAGAGGCTTTAGATTTTGTTGACTAGGTTCTCACTATGTAGTCCTAGTACTGTGCTGACCAGTTTGGTCTCAAATATACAGTGATCCTTCTGCCTCAGACTCTCAATCCTAGAATTAGAGTGAAACTCTGTCTCAAAGAGCTAAATCAAAAGGACCCCATGAAACAGGTGAGATGGGGGCATTCATTCATCCACACCAAAAAACCTCCCTAACACGAAACTAATGTCAAATTTCTAAAAAAAGATGCTTTACAAATTATATCAAGAAAGTCAATGATGTGGATCTCAACAGCAGCCACGAAAGTCATGCATTCAATGGACTACTTTCCTAAACCTAATTAGTTACCTAAGCATTTGGAAGTACAGATAAGATCATATGAGAAAAGGAGAAGACAGTCATGATACGGAAACAGAGGTTAGAAACTAGAAAATGTGTGCTCACAAGGACTTAATGCCACACAAGTAGATATCGGGATGTCTTATTCTTTCTCTTATTGTAGCCTCTATCCTTCCTTGAGCCATAAAATATCAGCATATACTCTAAATAGTATATGCTTTGTTTGCTTAACTTCCAAGTCCAGCTTGTTCACGGTCACCAAGCTTTTCCATAAACATAAGTGTGATTGAGCACCCATCCTGCTCAAAAGTATATGCTAGAAATTCATGATATATAAAGTATTTTCGACTCTTGTATCAACATTGGCTATGTTGTCATTTTATATACACAGGGAAGTAATGCAGTATGAACTCCACACTGAAATCTATGCCTGTACAGATATAAATCATTTTTTTGAGATTAAGACAGTTATTCACAATCCCTTGCATTGAAAGCATTTGTAAGAACACAGAAAGGCAGCAAAGCAAAGATCATAGTTAACATCCTCATGTATTCTCATCAGCTTAAATATTACCCAGTTCCTAGAAAGCAGGCCAAAGCAAGCAGCTGTATGAGTGAATTCAACAGTATCTACTTCTTCCCCTCACCCTGCCTCTCTTCTGTCTTTCCTTATGTCGTTCTTTCCTCCATCTATGCGTTTTTCATTTCTTTCTTATTTACATTAGCTAAATATGAAATTCCAAAGACAATTTTACATTAAAAATTATACCCAAGAAACAAAATATTTTTATATACAACTCACTGTACATTTTGGGAGGGATTTTATAAAATGTTATGCTATACAATAATACATCACTGATGGCCAATTAAACTGTGTGATAACTTTCTAAAATAATGTATCATTAAACAATAATAAGATAATAAGTAATTAGAATCAAAAATGCTTGGGACATCAGTTTCTATCAACCACATTTCCAAAACCACCAAGTTTCAATTCAAATCCTCTGTGGTATCTTATTTAACACAAGAGGAAGCTGAAGCATAGTGAAATTAAGTGACTTGCCAAAGTTCACAAAGTCTGAGAAGGAAACGTAAGATGAAGACACAAGAAGTTGACTGGCAGTGCATCTGTAGGGAGTATTGAAAAGTAATAATGGACTGAAAAATCCTGATAAATTGTGTGCCAAAAGCATTCTAAAGCTCTCTACACTTTCAAATACATAGCTAAGCATGTATAAATAACATCAATGAATATATTGAAATCATAAAATAACATGCTTTAATAGTCCATCCATTCATTTCTACTGTGTTATATAGTCTTTTATCTGGAGCATAGCACCAGTAACGAACTATCAAACTATAGTGTGTGTGTGTGTGTGTGTGTGTGTGTGTGTGTGTGTGTGTGTGTAACAGTAGAGTTCATTCAGTTTGATGGTCATAATCAAATATGACTTTAAATCTAAAACTCATGCTTTCAGAGTATCCAAGGTTCACACAAGAAATTATAATTTCTAGAATTTTATATTATATAATTACAAATTATTTAATTATAATATGTCTGAGAAATTATACTAATAGCTAATGCTAATATAGTACTGACTATATGAAAAACTTATTTGAAGCAATTTAAATATGCTAAATTATTTCAAAAAGAAAATGTATACTAAATCTAAAGGGCAACAAGGTTACAACAGAACAGTTTTCATCCTAGATAGCTCATACTCTAGACCAAATTTTTCAGAATCCTTCTGTGCATAATTTGATTTTCTACACTTACTTCCCATGAAAATTTGTAAGTGATAATAGCACAGGCTGATCCTTCAACAATAACTGTATTTCAATGCTTTAGAAAATCTAAATACTTTGCAATATTAAAACAAGTTGTTAGGAAATGGCAGAATATGAAGTAATAAGATGGTTGAGAAAAATGTGTGGAAAACCTACACAGAAAACAAACCTATTCAAAACAGCTCTCGTAGTAAGTTGTCTGTGTGTATTACTAAATATTAACAAAATATACAAAGCTAAACAACAACACCATAATAAAATATAATACCAGATAGCTTGACCTGAGTAATAGGCTAAAAAACCCTACAGATCCAAATACTAGATTAAAATGAGAAATTACCTACAAACCATTCAAAGTTCTCATCATTCAAACTGTTGTTCATTAATAACTAATGCTAGGCTTAGTTATATCACATGGAGGACCATTATACATAAAGTATTACTCTTTATGCTGATAAAAATGTTTACAGTGATGCAAGGGCAAATAAAAAGTTTGCAAAGAGTAAAAAGAGCCAATATGCATTAAGGACAGGAAGCTTTGTGTACAGGAAAAAAGAAACTGGGAAACCTGAAGAGTCTGAAGTAGCCTTGCTTAAGGAGACATCAAGGTAAGAGAGGACAGAATAAGCCATCACAGTTGGAGGCCTTTGACCCAGTGACCCCATGGGAACAGATCCCACTTAATACTTAGATGTTCATCAAGCCAATATGGCAGTATGTGTTCACAACTTATGCAGTCAAATAATGGAATGAACTTGAAGATGTACTTTTTCAGTTATACTTAAATATATATAAAAATTTTCTTTCATGGGTTCTAAGAAACATCAGAGAAGTCAATAAATATGTCATACACACACAACTCTTGAGGGTCAGTTAAAGTTCCATTTTATGTGATGTGCTCTAATTTTAACTATATTTTCACATTACTCCCACCTTTTAAATCATATGACAGAACAGACATTAATAATTATCAGTGTTATGAAAGGGTCGTTCATCCCCAAAGGAGTATTGACTGACAGGTTGAAAACACTTTTTCAGATAAAGGCCATATTAATTAAGCTATTGAAATACTAAGGTGTTCATGTCTTTATTTAGCTCAATAACAAAAGGTCAAATGTTATAGTACTAAAAGATTTCTAATATTCATGGGATCATTCAAATGCTGACATTGCAAACAAGTTTGTATAGATATTTTGGATTATTAATTATTCCAAAACACAAGTCGGATAGTTTGAATTAAGTTTTGGTAAACTCTGGATTTAAGTCAGTTGCCTTTTTATTTGTCTCAGCAACAAATTAATCCATGTATATAGAGTAGTAATTCCACAAATGTTTTCTACTTATTACTTATATTTATCATTTGTTATTGTCAAATTTCCCATTGTTTCATTCTAAGAGTTTATTTTAAATAGTGTTATTTTAAAATAAATTCAAAATTGAAAATGTCTATATTATATTTTAAAATTCATAATATATTACCACTATTTTCTTCAGAATTTTGGAATTTAATGTGATCAAAAAAATAAATCTCAATTTCAATCTGTACATTTCAATAAAATAGGAGTCTTAGCATCAATAAGTTACTTTTGTGTGTGTGTGTGTGTGTGTGTGTGTGTGTGTGTGTGTGTGTGTGTAGGAGGGGGGAGGGAAAGAGAGAGAGAGTGAGTGTGTCCACATGCAGTGCTAGGCAACTTCTAAGCCATTGAGCTGCATCATCAGCCTATGGTAAAATATTAGAGATTAAATAAGTAGAAATAGATACAAACAAGTATTTTTTACCACTAAATAACAAATTGGGACTAAGACTTTCTAATTTAATGAATTATATTTATACACATTATAAATGTCAGTACAGAGAGACACATACATAATTTTAGACTTGCCTTTTTTCCCATTATTAGGTAAGCTTGATGTTTCTTCCCTGTTGTCTTTAACATTGAAACCAGACAACAATAATTAATAATTAAGGTCATTAGCAAGCCAAATCAAAACACTCCAAAAAAGAATGAACCATGCACTGCAGAAATAGATACATGCATTTAATATGACACCCCACACTGCACACATTAAAATAAGGTCTATGCAATCTATGTTCCCTATTCTATAGAGAGAGTCATCAAAGTAACCAGACAGAAGAGGCATTGTGTACTAGACTTATGTGCTGGGAAGTTTTGTTTTGTTGTGCTATGATACCACATAATGTACTTAACTAATTTCTTAAGAATGAGTCACTAGTGACAAGATGGTTTTTAAAATGCAAATGTAAAATGTAAACTGGTTCTTTATGTTAAGGGGTAAAACAAAAGTGACACTGATTCGCAGAAGTCACCAAGTAGTACTACTAACTCTAAAATTATCTTGGAAGCCAATTCCTGTGAGACTCAGGACACGAGTAGATTAGCATTGAGACATGAAGGACAGGAAAACAGAAACATTAGCTCCTCAGTCCAATGAAAAGGACGTTACTCTATAGCAGTCCACAAAGTTTTAACTCCATTCAGTCAGGAAAATGAAAGGCATTTGAAATTCTAGAAGTGATAATATTTGATATTCAGAATGGAATACAAATATATATTTCTTTAACAAGCAATTAAGATCGCCTTTTTATTCCATTGTTAGATATATACTGATGATTTCTCTACCTGATAAATTAGGAAGTTACTGATTACTAGCAGCAAGACATAATGTCCTTTTGTTTTAAAAACTACAAATAAGGTTCAGAAAATGGATCCATGAAAATATAAATGGACACAGTATATACAAGGAGATTATTTTCTTAGAATGATAAAAAGAAGTGGAGGAGGACAGAAAACCTAACTTTAAAACTCATAAATACAGTCATATATTAAGAGAAATGACCAGCTAAATACTTAACAAAAATAGGCTTAAAATTATTCTGCAGTTTTCCCAGAAAGCTAAAATTCAAGACAATTTAAAAAATATTAGGATCCAATTCAGAGGTTCAAATAAATATAAGGATAATTCAATAAAATTACATAAATGTATTTGTGGGTATCTAATATTTTACCTTGACAGACACTGATAAAAACATCCAATTAGCTTATGATTACAAAATTCAAGAGAAGAAACTGTGTGGCCTCCACAGGTCAGCCACCACAGAGAGGAACGGCTGCCACAGTAATCGGCTACAGCAATAATGAGTTCAGACAGGGGTAGGGAATCCAGAGAAAATTCTTGTTTAGTAAATGATCTAGTGGGAAAATATTCATAGTTTATTAAATGTTAAGGAAATCTGTTCTGTATGATCTTAAATTTTCCCTCTCCTAGTTTTGAAACCCTGAAACCAGAAGCTAGAGTCCCATTAATTCAGGGAGGCATAAGGGAAACATTTTCTAGTAGCTAGCTCATGAAGGTTATTTATTAAGAGGTAAAAGAAACAACCAGAATGTAAATGAACAACCAGCTTCATAAATGATGTATATATTTAGGCTGAAGGCATTCCCTATAATTTTAGTTTGTTTTAATCATTAAAAGAGAATATTCAAATAATTGACTAAATTAAACACCCTGAACTTGACTAGATTCTTTTACTTTAAGACAGTAACTTATTTAGAAGACAATCAGACAGACCTGCCTTGACCTCGTCTCCCTCCTTTTCCACCCCCTTTTCTTCCACACGCCCAATTTCTTCAGTAACTTCTGTATTTGCAGAAGTAAGAGAAAAAGATAAGTCCATGAATCTGGTTGTTAATTTTAAACAAACAAACAAATAAGCAGACAAATAATTGTTAATGAAATAATGGGTGCTTCTAAAAAGGAAAGTAGCTAACATGTTGCATTTCTGACATGCTCTAGAAAGCAGATTGTTTACTGTAAACAAATCATCACAGTTGGTAGTGGTACTGACTTGGAAAATAGAAACCGTGACCCTCTAGAAGATTTAAGATATGTGGGAGGCACAATTCCATAGGAGGCACAATAACGTAGTAGGTGTATTATTTGAAACACTATACATCAATTTTCTTCTAAGAAGAAAACCATGACACTATAAATTCCAATTTTTACAAAATTAAAGTAATAATTTTTACAAAATAATAATCAAAATCAATATTTAAGAAGATAATAGTAAAGATGCTTTATGGTGGCTGAGTACATTGTACTTTATCATTCTAATTTTGGAGGTTTATGGCAAAGAGTATGAAAAATATCAACTTCAAGATCAAAATAAATAATATGTTAAACTAATTAATTACTAGACAATATAAAATAATTACTCAAAACCATAGAGTCAAATTAAATTTTCTCGTGTTTTAGTTACTAAAGATAGAATAAATGATTCAACTGTGTTTACACCAGAAATGCCGTAAATGGCATGACCTTTCAACCATGCAGCAGAAAGTCAAACATTAAGACTACCAGCCAGTAGTCTACCTTTACCTTCGCTCAGAGGTTGAGGATCTACAGGAGAGGTAATCACTATCTCCTTTAATCCTGAAAAATTTACAGGTTCGTGGATCTCTGAAGCCTCAACATGGCTGAAAATGCGGCTACAATCAGCCACTACCATTAAGTAATACAAAATAAAACCTCTTCCACACTGTTCTTCTGTGAAATAAAAACTGGAAAATCACCATTAGAGACGTGAATGAAACTTGCTAAATATTAGTGGTTTTAATGAATTGCTTTCTACCTAAGACAAAAACCAAAATGAAGAAATAAAATAGTAAAGTGAGTGTTCTTAAATGTCTTTAAATCATTTAACCCAAATTTTCCTCCAGTAGTAAGGTTTCTTTTCTTTCATATCTAGCACTGCATAGCATGAAGCTATCCACACCTAAACAGACTTTCACTATAAAAGACATTAAAATGAAAACCTGACATGTTTTTGAGGAGAGAAAAGCTGCACATTATTGAGTTCTCCTTATGAAAGCAATTCAAAGGCACAGCATTTAGTTTTATGGAAATAGTCAACTGCTCCAGCAATGCCACCGATGTGTTTTTATCAAACAGGAAAAGAAAGCATCATCCTCATGAGTACTGTGTTGTGGACTCAGGATACAGGAAAGCAGAAGCTGCCATGGAGCTGATAATTGTTCACTCACAACTCCTAAGAGCAGAACTTAAATCAACAAGTTTTCTAAGACAATAAAACATATAAAGAATGACAGGTTTTAGTGGTAATCTATATTCTATTGAGGTATCTTTTCAATTTATAAGACAGCATTTCCTTTTCAACTCAATAAACAATTGTTCCACTTCTACAGTTGCTGGAGACTCAGTAGTAAACCACATGGTCCACAATGTCAAAATGCTAAAACCAGCAGAGGTTTATTACTCTAGCAAACACATGGCAGTCCACGTACTGCAGCTCAGTGTACTTGTCTTAAGGCATAAAGCAGTGTGTGATAATCAATGCATACAACTGTCATATTTATCCATGATATACTCCAAGCAGACCTGCTACAACATGAAACACAAAACAGGAAACACAAGCCCAAAATCACTACCTAACTCAGTAACTTACATAGAAAGTGAAATTTAATAATAAAAAGATCATCAGAAAAACATAAGATGAGAATATAACCAGACTATATATATATATATATATATATATATATATATCCTCAATGGCATAAACACACTCTGCAATTGATATCTCCGGTTACAGTCTTAGTCAAAAATCCAGAAAAAGTTTTAGAGTAAATTAAATATTTTTATAAGAACAAATATTGTCTAGTTATTTAAAAGAAGTTTAAACTCTGCACTCTTACTTGACTCAACATTTAACTCTTTAGTGTTATTTCATAGAAAATAAAATTTGAATACTTTATTAGAATATAGAAAACAAAAACAATTAACTGTATGTAAAACCATGTATGAAAAGACATCAATTGCAGTTGGATTTATTTTTGCTTGCACTGCCCCCAAAAGGCTTTCAGCACAAAACAAACCCTCCCTTATGTACAGACCTTCATAAGGTTCTATCTCCTTGACTCCATTGTCTAGGGAAAACAAAATAAAAAGAAAGCAAAGGGGGGAAGAACCAAAGCACAGGGGTCAAAAACAACAGAAAATTTCAAAGTAATAGAATATATCATCTATTAAAGAAAATGAAAATAGTAATTTGGCTACACACACACACACACACACACACACACACATATATATATATATGCATGTATGTATATACACATACACACACACATATATATGTATATATACACATATTTTCAAAAGGTTACTAAGTAGAGGAATTGTGACTTAAAAGATGTTAAAAATTGTCCTGTCCTGTTATCCATGCCTTTGGAGAGCCTGTAGCTGAGATTTACAGCTGCTTGAGCCATGTGCTCAAGTGTGTGGGCTTTTCATGTAGCACAACTGTTCCAAGCATCAGTACAACATGCAGCTTTCTGTGTGTTCCGGCTACCTTTCGCTTCCACTCCAGATTTGAGAAGGATCACCATTGTGCATCAGCTAGCCAGTCCTTGGCAGTGTGTGAAAACTGATTCTGCTAGTTACTAATAAGCTTTGTATAGTCACCAACAATCTCCTAATCTTAGCAAAGACATCATAATCCAGCTGCTTATATAAGATGATCGCTTACTTTTAAACACACTTATTCAAATTTGAAAGTATATAAAAGTAAAGATTTTTCTTTTTATCGTCAAATAAAATTTTACATGCAATATACATTATATTCACAAATATAACTGCTGTCAAATTAGATCATGCATATAGTTAAATACAAAAAAATTATAGCGCAAAGATAGTAGAAAATCTTGATTCACCTCAGTTCCATGTGTAATTCCTACATGGCATAATCAGAAAACTAAAAACTTACTTCTTTCCAGTGTTCCCTTTGGTGGGAGCTGAGGAAGCTGCCGGCCCCTTCGTCCTGTTACGGGAGTACTTGACGGACTGGTCTGGACAGAGCCAGTGCGAGGGTGAGACCTACAAGATGAACCATCAATACACTTTCAGAGAGTGTTAAATGTAGTCAGTGTGTTAGCTGGTTACGTACCAGCTTATTAGCACAATTTTTAGTGCAATTAGCTGCTGTTAAAAGGAGAACATGACAAAATATGGACATTTGAAGACATGATTATTTAAACACCAAAAATGTTTATGTTTTGGTGTAATATACATACATACACACATACATGGACAGAAAAGCCTATGGTAAAAATCTATGAAAATCAAAATATAAATTACTAATCTAATCATATGAAAGCAGGTGGCAAATTCTAAACTTGAAAAACAAAAAATGAAACTTTACATTTTTCTACCATAATATAAATTCCTAAAACTAACCTTTTTACCTTGATCTAGTCAGATTTTTACTTAGGTTTATACTAAATATCCTTTGTATTAGAAACCAACTCATGAATCTAAAAATAAAATCCCAAAGAACTCAAAATTCAGCTAAAGATAATTCTAATAATAGCTAATGTTCATAGAAACTAAATAAATTTATTATTGTGATGGTTACTAGAAAAGTCATGCTTAATGAGCACCATAATTTCTCATTCTTGGAAGAACGTGACAGGACAGGATTTACTTAGGACTCCTGGTTAATGAGAAATCACAAAACAAATGCAATCAGACAGTTAGGCAACCACTCACAATGGCAACGACACACTATCATATCCACTGAATATAAATAGTGTGTTCACACTGACGGTGTTAGTATTGACTTGTACTGGTGATCAGCCAAAAATGATAGAAGAGACCATTTAGCTGTTGGGAAATAAAATGGTGTGTTGGTAGTGCGGACAGGGAGTTAGTCTGATCAATGTATCTTTCACCTCGATAAGGCAGGTGAAGGAGGGGCAGATCTTCCAGTCATTAATGAAGGCATCGACCTCATGAGGTTTGTATCAGCACGTTCAGAGGATCTGGAGCGGGTGGTGGTCCGCTCTAGGAGAGGCCGTTGTTCTGTTGATCTGGATCTGTGATATGGCTGTCTATCTGCTGCTTCACAATCCCTGAAATGTTAGTCAAAAAGCAGCTCAGTTGATCTTTAATGCCTTTCTGCTATTTGGTCATGATGCATCAAACTGATTTTTGGAAAAAAAAAAAGAATTTCTTAAAAGTTTAAAATAACTGTGTATGAAAAAAAGTTTTCCCAACACATCGTGAATAAATTTTAACTAAGTTTAAAAAGTTCTATAGAACTCTAATGTTTTATTTAATTCCCAGTAAACAAGTTGCTCAGTTATAAGCAATGCAAACCACAATGAGGAGAACATGTGAAAAGGGTAATGCATCCTAGCTTAAAGATATTCAATAGTGTTTCCTAGTATTTTCCATAAGAGAGGAAGTTATGCAGGAAGTTTATCAGCAAACAGTAATATATAAAAATGGTAATACCATTCATTACTGTACTATACTGACAGTTTGAGTATTTTAAGCACAAGATTGAAATGAGGTTACAGGAAAATAGGACAACTTTGAAGTGTATATCCATATTCAAACACATCCCCAGACAGAAATCACCCTGTCCAGAGAATTGGTAACTCCATTAGCTAGCTGTGCATTTCTGTGAGACTAAATTATTCAGGTGGGTATTGGATGAAATTGGAATTCCAAAAAACAAGTGACCTCCGACCTGTAAAAGTTAATTCTAGTAGAAGCAAGAATATTTACACCTAGATGACCAGCAATTGTTGGCACGTGTCCCTTGGAGCTTACCATCATGTTTACACACCTTAATGGGGTCATAAATGGAGTCTAATTCAATCCCATGACTGGGAAGACAAACCTAGGAACATTAACTTCTGTTCTAGAACTCAACAGTAACATACATTCTAAATGTTTCAGACAGTTACCTCCTGACCTATTGTGGTCACAGTAAAGGGACGGTTTACAGACCACAGAGAGCACAGTGAGGACAACCTCATCAGTCCACTTTACCAAACAATGTTCTCTGATTTTCAAAAATGGAAAAAATGGGCAATTAGAGAAAGGTAGGAAAAAAGAACACAGGTTCCCCAGTATCATGAATTACCTGGCATACAGTGTAGGAAAACAATTACTATTCAAAACTGAACTGAGTACTTTTCATCCTCTTTTTTAAAGTATCTTAGCATAATACTTCAAAATCATAAAATAAAACAGAAGTAAATAGTTTTAAGAACCTTTATCATTGAATTAAAATGTGGCTGATTTTCTATGTCAAGTTCAGAATTTTTACATAACTATATCAAGAATAAGGAAGGGTTAGAGACATGGCTCAGCCTAAAGGACAGTCTCACAACCAAAAATGTCATGGTAACTGAAATTAAATATAAATTCATACACGATATTTGATCACAGTTTTAAAAGCTGTATAAAATGAAATTTGAGCATAAAATTCATAATCCTACTCTTCTGAAATTCTACTTTAGAGCAAACAGTCTTTTTTAAAACAAATGTGCCTGATAATTTGTGACCTGATTTTAATGTAATACCTCTAATGTGCCTCATTACAGTCTGTCAGGACAAACATAGGTGCATAGCTCTCTTTCGTCTTTATTTCTTACATTTCTAAAGAACAGCAAACTTTGTTTGTTTTAAAGATTTATCATGATATTAGGTTAATAATGGACTTTTCTTCCCCATAGTGGGTGATGGCAAAACAAGGACACAGGTATTGCAACACCAACAGAGAGCTGGGCTAGTGTACAGAAAGGCTGAAGGGTCTGAGGGGAAGTGTCAACCCAGGAGGAAGAACACAGTGTCAACTAACCTGACCTCTCAGAGCTCCTAAGGACTAAGCCACCAACCAAAGAACATATATGAGCTGCCTCGTGGCCCCTACTACATATGTAGCACGTGACTACCTTGTCTGGCCTCAGTGGGAGAGGATGCTCTTAATCCTCTAGAAGCTTGATGCCCTCCAAAGGGAGAAGATAGCAGCATTGAGGTGGTAGTGGGTGGGGGGAACATCCTCTCAGAGGCAAAGGTGGGGAGGGGGTAAAGAACTTGTGGAGGGGAACCAGAAAGGGGGCAACATTTGAATGTAAATAAAGAAAAATTTATAACAAAAAGAATACAAATAACTTTCATTAGCAACAGCTGTTGTGGGAAACAATAGATACCCACTTGTAGGGCTTAGCATTCTTCAATATTTAATTGGGTTTCTTGAGCTATTGCTTTTATTTCAATATAAGTATTTTTCCTAACTTATTTAACTCATTTTAGTATGTGCACACTTAAAAAAGGATAGCCACTTGTTTTACCAAACTTCTAAAAAGTATACAACATAAACAAGAAAATCTGTAAGTTGCAATATTTAGGAAATAATTCAATTCTCATTAAAAACCGATTTAACAATCCAGTCTAGTTTCATTTTTGAGTAGTTTATAATTTTAATCAACGTTTAAAATAGTTCATATTTTTCATTTGTAATTTTCTGGATTGATACAAGTACTGTGCTACACTATGTAGAGAACTCTTCTGTAAACTGAACACATTTGAAGAGGAATCTGCCTAATAATTCCTCAATTACCTGACATGGAATTTCAGTACTTTAAGAATAGTTACCATGACAATCAGCTTGCACATGCAGACTCTGAGAAAAGAATTAAGAATAGGCCAAGATAAAGTAGTTTTGCTGAATTGAAAAAGAGACTGTATTCTTTAAAACAACTGACCTTAAACAAAAATAACACTATATGCAGACTCATGCAATCTGGTACTAATAATGATGAGCTGTAGACATAGCTGAGAGGAGGTCAGACCCTGGTAATGGAGAACATGATCACTGCTAACCAACACTCTTGTCCTCAACTGAAGGTTATCATTATGACTGCAGAGTTATTTTGAAATAGTATTTGAAAACACAAGAACAAAAGATCAAAATCTATATTTCCTCAAAATAGTATGATACAGTATGAGATACCCTTCCTTGAGGACATCTAAAGAGCTTTTTAAGAATTAAGAACTTCCCTTAATTAATATTTTTACTTTTTTTCTTTCTTGTATTCGATATTTTCTTTTCTTTTTAATTTATTTATTTTTATTGGATATTTCTTTATTTACATTTCAAATGTTATTCCCTTTCCTGGTATCATGTCCATAAGTCCCCCATTCCCTCCCCGTCTCCTTGTAGGAAAAAATAACAGAAGCAAAATGGTTTATAAATGAACATGCAACAAATTAAAATCTTCATATAATTATTCCACTTTAGCTATCAAATTCTTATTCTATGAGCTAGTTTCCATTTTAAATGGTTTGTTTATTATAAATTAAAATTATTCAATTAAAATTGAAAAACTCCATCAAGATGTTACCAGACCTTTGAGGATTCCATAAAATAACATTTAAAGGTATGTCTCTAAAGAGAGTGTGGACTGTTATTTATCATGAGAAACAGTGATAAAATATGATCTACTACCTTGTTACCATATGTAATAACTTCCCTCATCAAGCTTGAAAATTCGCGCAGCCTTCCCCGTCTGTCTTTGCACGGACACTAGGATGAGGACTGGGAGTCCCCAAATGTCTGCTGCTGCTCTGCTCAGCAGTCCCTTCACGATGATGCTCACACATTACTTTACCAATAGAAAAGTGCTTATTACTGCCCCAAGAAACTCCCTGAATAGATTTTTAAATTCCATACTCAGAAATGAGAACTATTAACAAAAATAAGTGAATTATTAAAAGAAAAATTTCAGAAAATTAGTGGAGTTTTGGACTTACAATTTGTAGTTTTGGAGGAATATTTTTTGTATATGTTAACAAGAGAAAAATCTTTCAAGAGAAAGATAGCTTAAGAAGTCCCTGGCTCATATTAATATAATATTCAGTCATTCTTTTAATACATAATGTTGACTTCACATGATGTTCTATATAATACACATGGTAATAGGACTTTTTAAACAAAGTTACAAGCATGATAAGAAATAAGACTTGAGAAGTAGAGGGAAAATAAAACAAGACTGTAGAACAGTCAGGGGAGAATAAGAAAGAAAGTAGTATTACTACATCCTAGGAAGTGGCGGAAGACACACAGACACACACACACACACACACACACACACACGGATACACACACACACACGGATACACACGGATGAAGGGGTGGTAAACATGAATAAAGGTTGATAAATTATAGGGATGGTAAAAATCTCTTCACTAAGGAGAAGTGAGGGAGACGGGTCAAACTATAGAGGGAGAAAGCTTAGGATATGATGATGTCATAAAGGAAGCAATACATAAAATAAGAAACAGACATGGTAATCAAATGGATATGGATGCGTAGGCCTATCAGTCAGAAATAGGAAGAGGCTATCAAGTTGGGGACCAGCTATCAAAGTGACATCTTGTGACAGGAAACAAAATCAACCAACAAAAATATTCTTTTGAAAACTAATATAAGTAAAAGAAAAGAAGGCATAGTCTCAAAGACGCTTGAAGAGATTGTAGACTAAGATGAATGCATTTATTGTAAAGAAGATAATAAAATGTCTAAAATTCTGATGCAGAAAAATTATCAAGGAATTAAGAGAATACAGCTAAGAACCATAGGTAGAATGATAATGAAAGAAAAATTAAGTTTTTTTTTGAACACACAGTTGAATTTCAATGTACCAAAACATACCACTCAGGCTGATGTGTGAGGAAAATTGGCAATGGTCTTCTCCGGCTGCAAACCTCATAGGGTTTTATTTTCTCTGATATAGGGTTATATTGTCACTGATGTGAGAAGACAAGCTCAAGTGTGCAATGGTGAAATATACCATATGGGTAACCAACCACTTTCTCATTGTATTCAAGTCCTATTTCCACAGGAAGAAATGCATGCCTGACACAATAAATCTCCCTCACAGCCTGAGGTTGGGGGGGATCATAGAGGATGAAGTGATCACTGTTCTTCTGCTAAATGGGTCGAGTATGGAAGTGGCTGCTAATTTTCTATCTCCATGGGTATAGACTGTAAACCTCAGACCTCTTCAGAGAAGCTTCTTTGTATAGTGGCTAGTGGTTAGCACAGAAACTCACAACCGGTCAAAGTGCAGAAGGTAAGCACCTGTGGAGTACTGAAGTACAAACAGGCCATCGCCCCTCCCGTCCCCGGAGTCTCAGAAAGAAAGAGAGTGATCGCAGGAAAGGGGGATGGAGAGACTGCTGAGTCAGCATCAGGGAAGCCCGCAGTGGAAGATAAGTCTGCTGCATTCAAACAGCAGCTGTGGTTGCCTGTGGAAGATCGTGCTAGTCAGCATTTCAGCACGGGGCAACAGATGTTCACAAGCCCCACCCCATTTGAGGAGCTATTGAAAGTTGATACATTTTAGGGGAGGAAGAGTCAGTTTTCTTCAAGGGTGTGGCTCCTTATAGGCTGACCATTCTCTAGTGAATGGCCGCACATGAATACTTGAGTAGCACAAATTAGACACGGTGAGTTGTAAGAACAGGGAAGTCAGGCAGCCGTGGTGGCACACGCCTTTCTTCCAGCATTTGTGAGGAGACGCTTCAGGCCAGTCTTGTCCACACAGCTAGTTCCAGGACAACTAAGGCTTAAACACAACAAAACAAAACACAACGAAAAAACTGGAGAACAAAACAAAACCCAAAACAAAACAAAAGAACAAAACAACTAACCAAACAAGCAAACAGAAATCCTCAGGAGGAGGGAGGGTAAAGCGGCTGAGCCTAAATACTCTTTACATGTAAAGCACATTCACATTTACATGTTGGCTCTCCCATGCTCTGAAGAAGCACTCTGTGCTATTCTACACCAGATCAGAGCCACTCCAGGGTCATTATTTGTTCAAGAAATAAAACAATCAGTGACAATTTAGGATATTTTGAGGTTAATCGCCTATATTCAAGCATCTCTGTAACTTTTGTTTATCAAGATAAAGGCAAATTTCATACACCCACCTGGTACCTTCTTTCTCAATTCTTCATGTATTACATTTTAGGATCACTGATCTCTAATTCTATACTGAGTTTTAAGAAATCACGCTGACCTACTGCCAAGCTGCTTTTAACTAGCAGCTTTTTCATAACGGTTTCTGCAGATTCCTGCCTTAAATAACCACTCTTCTATAGTCTCGGCTTCCAGTGGTGCTCATTCACTAAAGTTACTTATCCGCTCACGTTTCAGTCTTCAGATAGTGAAAAGGGACACGTAGGACCCTTACTGTGGCTCCACAGAGTTCACAGTCCTGATATCTCTTAAGGGTTAACATGAAACCTCAACTTTTAGTGCAAGGTGCTGACACCCAGCCACATTACAACCCCATTCTAAGTCAGTAATACTCTGGAGACTGCCTGGCTTTGCACAGACTTCTTTAGACTAACCCCTAAGGCTCAAACAGATTTCAATGCATACACATGTAGAAATTGTTAAGTCTTAACCTCACTCCTTGACTTCAGTAAATCCTTTACCTTCCTTTCCCCTTCTGACACCAGCCCTGTAAGTCTGAGAAAATATTATGGATCTTTGAATCTGAAGAAACTACTTCAAACTCAGAAAAACAAAGTTGAATATCTCAAAGTTTTAAATGTATTCTTTGAAAATTCTTATGTATACATAATAAATGTGGATTTTATCTGCCTCCCACAACCATTACCCCAAAATATCCCTAACACATCTCCTTACCCACTTCATACCCCCTTTCCTTCCCCATTATCCACTGAGCTCAGTTAGTGTCGCTTACACCCATGTGGACATAGGGTCATCCACTGAACCACAGGCTAACTACCACTAAGGAGAAGCACTAAAATGTTCTATTCATTACTTCGAGATTTTTGCTCTTATATTTTTAAAAATATCACTATGACACAAATATAATTAACTCATGTTCAATTTAAAAAAGATAAACCTTTGTTATCTTCTAAATGGGACTTTCTCCAAAACTGACCACATACTTGGACACTAAGCAAGTTTAAACAGATACAAGAAAATTGAAACAACACTGCAAACTATATGACCACCATGGAGTAAAGCTGGATTCAACAACATAAGAAACAGCAGAAAATATACAATCTAAACTACTGCTGGGGGAAAATTGGGTCAAGACAGAAATAAAGGAGGAAATTAAACCCCTTTTTAGAATTGAATGAAAGTAAAACACATTATACATAAACCTATTGGAAGCAATGAAGGCAGTTGATATATAGTTGATATAAGTGAATATATATATATATATATATATATATATATATATGTGTGTGTATATATATATATAACAGGAGGCATCTCATACTGATACCAGCACATTCAAAGACTGAGGAGGAGGAAGAGGAGGAAGAGGAGGAGGAGGAGGAGGAGAAATGATGCCTCAAAAGAGTAGATAGCCAGAAATAATAAAATGTAGGACTGAAGATGTGTAGCATGGTCTCCATGTGAGTTCCCTACCACCTGGAGCAGAGGCTGACTCCGACTCTGTTGCCATCCTTTGGATCCCTTTCCCCTAGCTGGGCTGCCATGTCTAGCTTCAGTGGGAGAGGGTATGCCTAGTTCACCTGAGATTTGATGTTCCAGGTCCAGCTGGGACCCCAGGTAGGGAGGGGCACCCCTTCTCACAGAAGGGAAGGTGCAATGGAAGGGAGGAAGGATGTGAGGATGGGACTTGGAGGAGAGGAAGGAGTGGAAATGTGATCAGATGCAAAGTGAATAAATAAATTAATATAAAAAACAAACACAAGGCATGACTGAGACAATGATAAAGAAACAACAAATACTAATAATAGAATTAATAGAAATGTTTTCTGGGGAAAATAAAAAGACTCAAATTAGTAAATAAAATAAGAGGTAAAACAAACATTACAACAGATACCAAGGAAATTCAAAGAATCATGAGGACATGTTTAAAATTCTGCATTCTACCAAACAATTGTTTTTGATACATAAGACCTACTAAAGCTAAATCAAGATGAAATAAACAGGCTAAACAGACTCAGAACACCTGCTAAAATAAAGGCAGTGATTTAAAATCTCCCAACAAAAACTGTCCAGGAATAGATGGGTCCAACACAGAATTCTACCAGTTTTCTAAGAACTAATGGAAAAGGGAACTGAAGGGACATTGCCTAATTCTTTTTATGAAGCCATTATTATTCTGACACAAAGCTACACAAAGACAATCAAAAAGAAAATTATAGGCCAATATCCTTATGAAAACAGATGCAAAAATTCTCAATAAAATACTTGCAAACAAAATTCAAGAACACATCAAAAAGATTTATCCACAATGATCAGCATGGCTTAGTCAAAACTAATAAATTTAGTCTGCCATGCAATCAGACTAAAAGACAAAATCTACACAGTCTCATCTCATCACATGCAGAAATAAGATCCATTGTCCCTTCACGGAGGATTAGGGCAGTGGTTCTCAAACTTACTTATGCTGTGACTCTTTAAGACAGTTTTTATGTTGTGGACACCCCTAACCCTAAAATCATTCTCATTGCTACAACATAACTGTAATTTCGTTAAGAATTGTAATGTAAATATTTTTATTTACCAATGGTCTTAGGTAACCCCTGTGAAAAAGACATTTTACCCCCAAAGGGGTCCCAATCCACAGGTTGAGAACTACTGGATTCAGGATACAAGAGACAAACCTTGATTTTCATCAAGCTTAAAAACAACACCATCCTAAACAAAAGGAATCTCAAAGCATTTCCATTAAAATGAAGAATACCTGGCTGGCAAGCCTCGCCATACCCACTCAATATAGGAAAGGTTGAAGCTAACTTTTACTTTAAGACAGAAGAAATGAAGGAATTCAAATTGGAAAGCAAGAAGTCAAAGTATATTTGCAGATGAACTGATTTTATAACAAAAAGACCCTAAAAACTCTGTGAGGAAAATTCTAGAGCTAATAAATACTTTCTGCAAAGTAGAAAGACACAACATTAACATGCAAAAATCAGGAGCCTTCTTGATATACAAACAAAAGACAGAAAAAAATCAGAAGAAAACAGTACCTCTCCCCCAATTTGAAATCATATATCATCAAGTAAACTCTTCAGTTCCAGAAATGGCTTATATTTTGAGGCCTAGGGAGTCCCGTAGACTCCACAAATACCACAGGCTATTGAAAAACCTTTTGTTTTTTCTCCACAACCTGAAGGTAAGACCCTATTGCTGAAAACTTCACTTGCTTATCAATATTGAGAAACTGAACTGGTGCCCACCTAGAAATCCATTCCTACTAACTGGCACTCATGATTCTTGAATGTAACTTATCCGCTCCTGGAGGTGAAAAGTAATCATCACTCAACTACAAATCCTGAGACCCAGAGCACCAACCCACCTGCAGATTTCCCCACTAGTGCAATAGTGGTACACACATCTTGGGAGCAACCAGCCAGTTTTCTTTGGCTTTAAAGCCCATTCCATGAGATGAAGTTTATACTTGAGGAGAACCTGAGCTTAGACAGTTCATGGGCCAGAGGAGAAAACCCACTACTACTATTCTGCTAAGTAACACAGCAATCGAATGATTTCTAATGACTTAGTACTATATCATAGATCAGTACATTGCTCAATCCTTATTAGAGAAGCTTCTTCTAGCAGATGATATTTAACACAGAGACCCACATCTTGACAATGTGCACAGAGTAATTCACTTTGGGACACTAATCACTAAACAGTATGTCTTTATCATCATACCTCTCCTCTTTAAGACTTAGGGTGCTATATGGAAATGGGGGCATAAACATTGTAAAAGCCAGAGATGATGGATAATTCAAAGGACACATAGGAATTCACAGAGGAAGGTTCACAATTCACAAGATATGCACAGGTTCAAAACAGACAAAATTCTGACACTGAGAAGTGAAAGTAGACACAGAGTCCCAGTCTTAACCAAAAGGCTGTTTGCAATTGATTCCTGCTGGGAAAATTAGTTTACCAGTATATGATTCCCATTCCAGAAGGAGGTTCCCAACAGAAATGGACTCCATGCTTTCTTTTGTTGTTTGTTTGTACTCTTCTTGTTTCATTTGCTATTGTGTCTTACTAGGTTTTTGTTTGTTTTGACTTTCTTTCCTTTTTTTCAGGTATTTATTTTGAGAGAGAAAATGTGAATTCGATAGAAAAGAAGGTGGGAAAGATCTGGAAGGACTTGGGCAATGGGAAGTATATAATCAAAACATATTGAATGAAAAATATTTTTAAAAGTTAACATAAATTTATGTAAATAAATATAAGCTCCACTCATGCTATAGTGTGTGTGCACATGCACGCACATACACACACATGAGTGCTCACACATATGCACCGCAGGCACATACATAAATGCATGCACATCATAAAAAGACATTGAAGTAGGAGGACTTACTGGGAATTAGAAGGACTTTGGAAGAGTAAGAGGAGTATAAGAGAGGATGGAGAAACCATGCAATCAGAATTTACTATACATGTATAAAATTATGAAAAATAACTAAAATGTTATCAAAACAACAAATAATCTAAGCTACAAATGGCCTTGAGAACTTAAAGAACATTAGAAATCTTCTCTCTTTCTCTTTGCAGTAATATCTACATTCTGCTCAATGCCAGAAAAGCGCTATTTCCCTCTAAAATAAGTTGAATTTCTTTTTAAGTATTAGACTTATTCTACCCACAATTCACTGGAAATGTCCTTCTTCAGAATAAGTTATAGTAAGATTGAGATGAAAGGTTGAGCATTCTAAGAGACCCAAGCTTCTCTACTGTGGAGGAGTAGATCGGTTATCTATGAGCAAGTAACCAGCAACAGAGCATGTCAATGCATATCAAATTAGTCTCATCTTGAGAAACACAGAAGTAGGGAAGCAGGTTGTGAGGACATACAAATAAATCAGTGTTAATTATATATGGGAAGTTAGCAAAGGAATGTGATAGCATCTGTAATAAGCAGTCTCTTGTTTTTGGTAGTAAAGTTTAATTAATTTCTAATAAAATAACTTTTTGGATAATTAAAAAATGATTCTAGTCCATCAAACAGAAGGTATTTTTGACATTTTAGTTTCAAATCATTTATATACTTTACATTACTAGGATATAGTTCCAAATTGTATTAATGGTCTCACATCTATATTTAAAACAAAACTAAAAGGGAGTTATATCACATAGACAGGAGCATGCAACTCTACACACAGACTCGATTGTAAGAAAATTATACCTTCCATCCCTGTGGTGATGCTCACTGGTCTGCCTGTGTCGAGAGCGAGGTAGAGTGAGAAAATGACTGCAAGCATGGCAGAAACAAGAATAAAATGAGGCTCGGGAGAGAAGGAAAGGCATGGCTTACTTCTAAAAGTCAGAAATAAACAGAGTAAGCTAGTGAGCAAGCAAATGAGAACGGTTGCTGGAAAAGCTTGGCCACCGCGATGTCCATGGAAATATGCAGAAAAATAAACCAAATATTCTAAAAATAAAGTAAAACAAAATATCGCATTTAGATATTCTAATTAAATGATAAAGGTAATTGGTTATTACTATATTGAGCACCATTTAGCAATTGTTATATTACAAAGATGTTTTCCTTATTTTTAGAAAGAAAGATGAGAAGAAGAGTAATAAAATAACCAGCAAGTTTAAGGACAGAGGTAATACCTAATACCTATCATGATTAGGGCATTTCATGAGGTTTAATTTTTCTTTCATTAATCCTAAAGGTAAGAAGAGGCTTTAAAATTTCATTTAATAAAGAACAAATCAATTTATAAGCTTATAATGTTCATTAAGTATATTGAATATTATGCATTTTAAAATTCATTATATATACATATATGATATTGCATATTTATTACATGTTATTAGCTCTGTTCTCTTCATGCTTCCTTGCCACTGTAAAAAATCAAGGCAACAAATGCCTAACTGATGAAGCCACTGGTTTTCTTTTTATGACACTAATTTAAAATTTTCCTTTTAAAAATATTTATTTCCCAATTATGGCAGGTAATCATTAACTTTAAAACAACAATGCAAAGAAAACTAGAACTCGCACAGCATTCATAGATCTAACTCATGCGCGCGCGCACACACACACACACACACACACACACACACACACACACACGAGTGCGCGCGCGCGCGCGCGAGCACACACACACTTTATGACCTTGTTATCCTGCTGCAAACATGCCTTGCCTCCTTTGTAAAACATTTCTATTTCTCATCTCAAGCTGTTGCCTCCTCCTCATGTTTTTTTATTTAGGAAGGAACTGCTGCTTGCACTTAATTTTGCCTTTCCTTCGAACTGCTTAGGTTCCCTTTGAACTCTTGCTTAGACGTGTCTCCTGTAGACACTCCAGGAAAGTCGTGGAACAGCATTCTAAAAGCAACTTCCTAATGTAACTGTTGTTGTTACTATTAAAGGAAAACTTGTTTAAAACTGATATGGTAGAATCAATATATCAGAATAACTAAGATCAGAATGTCTGTGGATGGAGGGCGAGCAGGAAGCCGATCTCCCGCTCAGCTGTCCTCACCACTGTCTGCCTCAGCAGCCAGCCTCTCGGGTTCCTAGTCCTTACTTATCTCGGGCTAATGTAGGACTGTGGTCATTTTCACTTTCAATTATTTATTTACATTTTCACTTAATAAACCAAGTTTTAAGGTCTCAGAGTTTAATAATTTTATAACACTCAAACCTCTCCCTTGCATCGCTAAGACGGCTTGCATCAGGTTTCTGCATCTACTGGATTAAGTTTCCACCCTTCAAACCAGTTAAAGGCTCTGTCAATCGAGAAGCAAGAATTCCAAAACAATCACCAGCTACTGTGAAAACTGTAAACGTGAAACAATATTCTTTCTGTAAATAGAAACACTGTTGTGTTAAAACAGTGAACCATCCACAAGGCCTGAATGTACATTCATTGTAGGGCTCACTCTTTTCTGGACATTTTGAGATGCTCTAACAAGACTTATATTTGCTTGCTGAAAAGTTATGCTAATTTTCTGAACTTCTGCGTGCTTACATTTGTGATCTCAGCATGAATCCTTCTGGAAACACTCTGAGATTTCAGAAAATATAACTTCAAAACTCACTAAAATGCCTATTATAAAAGCAATGAAACACGATTCTCAGAGAAGCCCATATCCAGGTTCTGGAGGTTTTACTTCTGAGTATCTTTCTACTTTTTTTTAACTTTTGTACTTAAATACTATATTAAAATACATTTATTTAGCCCCAAATCCGATTAGTTTTTAAATTCTTCTCTACTCTATAACCATATGTGCTGGTTTGAATAGAGCTGAGGTCCCTAAAAGGCAACAGGGAATCCTCATCTACTGAGGATAGTGGTGTAGAACTGGACATCTCCACACACAACCAGTGACACTAACTTTAAAATTGTATTTGTAATGCTAAAATCAAACTTAATGGAATGAAAAATGACCAGTATAATGATGTACTCCACCTGTTGTGATGTTATTAAAATAGTGTCTAATATTCTCCAAATTTTCTAATAATAAATTAACCCCTATGACTAAAATCTTTAAAAGGTTTTTAAAGCCACATATTTATATCTTCTTGCAAATTATATTGCCAGCTGTAACAGTCACCCAGGTACGAACGAAACAATAGTTCCCAGGTTTACTAAAGAAACAATGACTCAAAGGTGCAAGGAGAGGGGGTGAAAATAAGTAATTCATTTACTGTTTTTTTTTTACCTAATAATTGCTATGGAAGTGTTTGCAATACTTGTAAAGACTTTCCTCTTCACAACAGAATAAGATATTGACTAATGATGGTAGGATGACATAGATCTAGAATCAAATATCCAATAAAATACAGAAACATAATTCTTAATTATTATCCGTAAAAATAATGTGATGTTTCATCTCATGTACCCACCACTGAAGTTTAGCAAAGAACTATAATTTCATTCAAACAGCACCATATCATATTCATATTTCACCATTATCATATATGGTCAGTGTAAAAGTCTGTCTTCATATACAATTTTCTGATACATCACAAAATGCTGCTTACTCCAAACTCCATGATGTGCAGATGTGTTCTGCCTCTGGAGCTTTGCTCTTATTGCCTGAATAAACTTTCCCATTTCTAAGCCAACTCAGGTCTTATCTTCCATACATTTTCCATAATGCCTAAGTTAATTAATTTCTCAGAGTTTTTTGTTTGTTTGTTGTCATTTTGTTATTTCAAGTAAACTGCTAATCCATTAAATATAAAATATTTACAAGTCAATGTATTCTTAATGTAATGTACATATTAGATCTTTTCATTACATAGTATAAATTATTCTTTCATTTTTGAGGCTGTTATGTTGTTCAGTCTCCATTGAATTAGCTATGTATCCACAGCTGGCTTTGAACTCCTGATCATCCCACCACCTTCTGAGTACTAGGATTATATATGCACTGCCAGCTACATTCAACTAACAGGACAAATTTTTGATGAAATATGTCTATGTGCTCTACTCTGTGAAAACTGGCTGCCTGACAAGAAATATAGCTGTCATGGGAAGCACTGTATCAGTTAATTGATTATATATAAGATATTTTATAGATACAGAAATAAAATGGTTTCCCCAAGAATACTTAAAATACTAAATACAAATTCAAGATCACTTGGTTTCAAATCCTATGAAAAAGAATACATTCAATTAAATAAATTTCTAATTCAGTGCATTAGATTTTACTAACAAGAATGATGTGTGCATCTTTTAAAATCCCTAAATTACACTACTTACTAACAAAATTCTTTCTTTAGAAGGAAAAGTTTATTTGGGCTGTGATTTCAAAAGGAGAAAAGTTGTACCACAGTGGGGAGGTCTGGCAATAAACAGAAGGCATGAGAGGCGGGAACATGAAGTTGAGCGCTTACGTCATCAGCCACAGCATGAAACAGCGAGAATGGAGTGGAAACAGTGTAAGTCTTTAAATTCCCAAAGCCGGTCTCCAGTGAGATACTTCCTCCAAGTGAGATACTCCTACCCCTCCAGAGCAGTACCACTAACTAGGGAGTATACATTCAAGTACCCAATATGATGAACATTATTCATTCAAACTAGATCAAACAAGGGTACAGAGAGAGCATTAAACTGGCAATGTATGGTGGTCATCAGAGAATCGTTCTATTGAGAGAGATTAGAAGGAGTGGTCTTGTTGGAGTAAGTGTGTCAGTAGGGATAGGCCGTGAACACATGTGTCTCTTTTCCTGATGTTTATGGCTCCAGATATAGAACTTTCAGCCACTCCTCTGGCACCATGTCTGCCCATGTATCACCATGCTCTCCAACATCATGAGAAAGAACTAAATTCCTAAAGCTGTAAGCGTGCTCCAGTTAAATGCGTTTTTTTTTCATAAGAGTTGCTAAAGTCCTCTAACTGGGCCTACTGGAAAGTCAACTAAACTACATTCAGGGCAGGTCTTCTAAGTTAATCCTTTCTGCAAATTTCTCAGAAACACACAAAAGTATATTTTATAAACCACCTAGATATATCTCAATCCCAATTAAATTGAGCAGATTCATAACTCTATAAAATGGTCTTCAAAAAAATAAAACAAGAGTATTTCAGTACTTTTTCATTTTAAAAAGGACATTCTGGTGCATTTGATTACTGAAATACTTAAGAATATTAAACTCAAATAGACATTAAGGGAGAATATTATACAATGGATTTTGTATCTTGTATTAATGATTGCACAAATAATCAAATAGTTCTTGAAATGCATTGGATTGTTTGTTTTTATTGAAATAAAATTGTACTCTACATAATGTTTTAAAAAGATTTAAGATTGATCCCAACAAGGAAGTTTTACGTCTATAAAAGTAAGATGAAATCATATGAATCTATTTTCTTCAAAACTTCCAGGCACAAACATTTAAATATTCTTGCTACACTTAACAATTCATGAGATTAAGAACAAGAAAAGCATAATGACATTTCAAGTATAAATGTCTTTGATATGGGCTTTCAAAGAAAATATTAAAGGTGAGTGGTTATATGTTTGTGGTGATTAAACCTAAAAATATGTGCCTTAAAATACTGACAAAATATTATGTATTTAATGCAACAGTAAAGTATTATATAGTAATTTTATTTTATCACATTATCCAACTACTAGGATATATTTTTGACTCCATATTTGTCTACTTTTCATTAAACGATCACTTTATGTAAGCTTATAAAACCTTTAAAATCATTTAGACAATGTTATTCTCTCAATAAGCAAATTTTCAATGGCCAAGAAGCTTGTTACATTTATATAAATAATTTGAAAACCTAATAAAGTTCATTAACACTCCATCAGGCAACCAAAATACCTATTGATTCTTTTTATTACTTGTTCCGTCTCTTAAGCCAACACCAACATGGTAATCTACTTTTACTATTATTGTACTAGATAAGCATATTGTCCACTAGGCAGCACTTCATAATCACCCTTCAAGGCACTGATTACGTGAAAAAGTTTAAAAGATTTAAAAAGCAAAAAAGTATTAAATAGTTTTTATTTAATACTAATAGAGGCTAATAAGTATATTTTTATCTTTGATCCTACACACAACAAGTAGTATTTGTTTGACACTATCAATGTTGAAGATACCCTCTACTTTGTCTTACAATGGAATTATATGAATGGATAGAGTACTAATCTTGATTCAAACTAAATAATTTCTTTTATACATCCTAACAGTCAATGGACTTTAAAGACAAAGGAATGTAAGTATATTTTCAATATGTTCAACTTTATCCTTATCTTAAACCCATGTGTGAGTTTGAAAAACATCCAATGGTATTTTTTTTATATATATAACCAAAGATTAAATTAGAAAGTTAATTTGCTTAAAGTTAGTAGGAATTAATGTAAGCATTGTAACATATTATGTTACTCCAGAGTTTGTCACTTTTAATGGGTCAAATTCAGAGAATCTTCCAAATGCAGCAATGAAGAAGTATGATTTTTTTTTTTAGGTAGTTAAAGCTTCACTGAAGGCCATGAAAGAAAATGTCTTCGAGAATTATAAAAGGTTTCAGAGACAAACCAGACTCTGTCTCAGTGTTTGTGTATATGAAAAGTCACGCCATCTCTCTGAAATCCATTCAGCACTTTAACCTCCTCGAGCCTATGGATGGATATATGCTACACATGATACTTTGCTATGTGCAGGTAAAGTCTTGAAACACCTTTTTTGCATTGTGATGATCATTTCAGTCTCTTTGCAAATTTGCTAAGCTATTTTGACTTAAAGAAAGACCAAAATCCTTTTCTTGGCAGGGTCTAATCAAGCAGCCCTGGCTGGTCTCATAATTTTAATTTTCCTGATCACCATCCGAAGTGCTGGAATTCTTTCTGTATATGAGTCTTGATGATTCGATGTTGGTTTTTCATATCAAGAAAAAACTGTACATGTTTAACCTCTCTATTTAAACAAAGGGTAATCTTAGAAATAATGAGGGGACAGTAAAGAAAAAGCCTGGTTTGGAATCTAAGATGAGGTACCAGACTAGAGAAAACACTTTACAACAACCCTTACTGAAGCAATAGAATTTAGTAAGACTTAATTACATTTACCTGTCTCTCTCTGAAGAGTAATGGTCGTCCATGACACGGTGTCTGTCCATCCGGCTAATTGTATTGTAATGGCCAGTAGCACGTGTCCCTCGAAGCCCCTGTTCCACATTCCTACTAAGACAAAAAGATCACTAAATATCTTACTAATCTAGAGCACATTCTACATAAAAATAACATCTATTTTTATTTCTATAAATATATATTATATTGACGATATAAATTTCATTTGAAATGAGGATCTGGCTTTTCTTACAGATAGAAAAGGGGTCATTTTAAGAGAATATTTTTAAGAATTAGATATGAGTGATATAGAGGAACACTAGAGAACAGATTAATGAGAAGACAGGTTCGATGCTGCACATGCTTTTTCTGTGGAGCATAGGGATGGTGGGAGGGATCACTTATGCAGTGTTGGACCTGAGTTTAAACCTCAGAAAACAACGAGCAGATATACCCAGTTCTGGCCATCGTCTACGGCAGCATAACCTGTACTACCAGCTTCACGGGTCACTAGAATTGTAGTGTCTGATGTCTTCCTAGGGCCTTCCCTAAATACTCTGATTATGGTAGTCCTTTGAAAACTTACACAATGAAAAGTAAAAATGTTACCCAAGTGATACACTAGGCTTCCATCCTTTGCAAACCATCGATTTCATTAGTTTGCAATGTCATGTTTATATACAGAGATATTCAAATACACAGGCAAATCTGATATACTTATTTATCCAGAGTATTTTAATCAATATCTATCAAATTAAATTATATCTATGTGTATTACCTATCTTTTCTGTTTAGTATATTTCCTGAACTATCATATAACATATATATTACATTCATGGCTCACGCTGCATGTATGTACTACCTGATACTTATATTTATCAGCGATTTCAAATATTATACAACCTACAACAACAGATTCATGTCACCATTTCCCCCACTACTCATGCACTATTTTATTTTTTAATGAATTTTTTCTTTTAATTTACCAATAACTATATGATTTGTTTGACTCTAAGTAGATTTGCTTAATATTTACACACAATTTAAAGCTAGTTTTTTATAACTATTTTTGAACTCTTGGATCAACTAACACAGGGATCATGAAAAGTCATAATAAAATAACCTATATAACATCTTATTTCCATGCAATGACATCTTATTTTCCCCAAAAGAATGTTTTAAAGAATTTATGTTTAGAGATTATTATGGAAATTAATGTTAAATTCACCCCTAAGCCCTATGCTACAAGCAAAACTGACCTACTACCTTACCTTTGAGGAGGAGGGACACTAGGCGACCATGACCTAGTCCTTCCTATAACATCTACTCGATGAGGAGAGCCTGATGGTGAGCAATGGTTTGATGACATGACTTGTTCTGGCACTGATAATGTGGAGCTTTGAAGATCACGGCCATCGTGTCGGTAATCTAAGGGTGGATAATAAAATAATAATTATCTACACACTAGGTTCATTGTCCCGCACTGAAAACATAAAGAACCGCTGAGGCTGGGATGCTTTCAATAAGATAAATGTGAAGAATACAAAAACAGTATAGTATGTTTGAAAAATTATAAAGTATGGAAATGGGAGGAGATTTAATACTTAGGTAGTTATTATGTTTACTGTACTGGGTGCTCTAAAAATTTAAGCTCTCTTTAAAAAGAGAAACTAAATGTTTCTTAACTGCCACTAATATTCACAGTTGCCAGGTGTGTAGGGTGCTTCACAGGGCGCACTTAACTTTAAATAAGATAAACCACACTAAACAACACTCAGTGCCATTTTTCTTGCAATGCTTGACAGAGCCTAGACACCACAGTAGTCTGAAAACAAAATCCGGCAACTCGACATCCTTGTGGAAGTCAATATCCAAAAAGGACAGGCTTTTGGACAGGGCAAGAAAGAGGAAACTCTACACGTCAGAAACACAGCAGTTCTACGTGGGAAAGCCATGGAAAAGGGAAGAAGCAAAGATCGTTTGCCAGAAGCTGTATACATGTAAAGCACATGTGTCATTAGAAGCATAAATACGCTGAACAGAAGTGATATTGCTGCTAGCAGCGTCACCTCCATCACATTCTTGCAGTCATTAGTGAAGAGCTATTTGCTGCACTACGATAACCAATGGGCACTTTCTAAAACCCTGCTCCAATGTGCACTCCTCTGTTACCTAGAGGTCTGAAGGAAGCTCAGAAGTAGCAGGTGTGCTTTTTATGAATACGACCCTAGGCACATTTCTAGTACATATCCATCTAAATGATCATAAACAGGCATAACTGAGAAACATCATTTCATTCCTAGGTGACTTCTTCCCAGAAAGACACTGTTCTGTAGTATTAGACTGTATGTCCTGGAACAGAGCAAAAGATTAAGAGAGACAGAAATAATTGAAGAAGTATGCAGGGAAATGAAAGAGGAATTAATGAAAGAGAAGAAACTAAACTACGAATGCCGTCAGCCTACTCCAACCTCTGAAGCTCTGCCGTTACTTGCTGGGATCTTCAGCAGTGGGGATGCACCTTTTAATATTTTAAAGACAGTCCCTAGCTTGGCACTGTGAATGGAAAAAGGGCAAGGTGCTTATCTAGAGAAAGTTTCTATTTATCTAAGCACCAACTTCCTCAGAGAAGAATGGCAGTGAATTCTAAGCAACTGATATTGGTAGAATCTAATAATAGCATATATTGGTGGACAGACCCACATGTGACACTGTGGTAGATAAGGAAAACTTATACATATGCTTATCTACATATAAAATCATTTACATAAAATTGATGACCATACCCATAATCATGCACATATGTGAATGATTACATATGTGTTTTAAATGGACAAAATGATAACAATCATAAAGAGAAAATGATAAGAATCTTGTTATTGTAAGTTACATCATCTGTGAAGTACTACTTGAAAGGAGATATAAAGTTTTACATATATTTTATATGTATGTATATATATATATATGTTAAACTATTATAGAAAGAACTTTTTTTAAAGTATAAAGGTAAAAAGATCAAGTGATATAAATGCTCATGTAAAGCCAAAAAGGCAGAAGAAAAAGAAGTCTAAAAGTAGGAGTAAGAAAAAAATGGCACCCTTCTGGCCAGTGCCTTCCTTCTACTGGGGCAGACTCATAGCCAGTCTGCTTCCCTGAAGACACCACATCCTGGGGCATCCCAGGAGATCCACTGTACACAGGACAATGGGTAAGAACCCTCCCAAAGACCCACAGCTGCCCTGGGAGCTCAGTGAGCTCAAGACCCATCACCCCTCAAACCCACCCCCCATTTCCACCCCCTTCTGGTCACTGCCTTCTGCCACAGCAGACCCCCAGCTACTCAGACCCCTGAAGACATTGCAGCCTGACGCATCCCAGGAGATGCACTGCACATAGGGCAACCAACATCACAGCCTGAAGACACTGCAAAGGGGGCAACTGGGCAGTTGACTAGATTGTCTTCTCCTCTAAAGTACCACAACTTGAAAGCATCCCAGGAGTTCCTCTGCAAACAAGGCAACTGGGCAAAATACATCACAGTCTGAAGACCTCCTGGGGGCTCCACAGCATGCAGGGCAACTAACCCAACAGACTGAAAACCTCCCTGGAGTTGTGCTGCACACAGGGAAACAGAAACCACAGGCTATAGGGCTCCCTAGAGAACAGCTTCACACAGGACAACAGCATGACTGTTCCTCTGAAGACCCAAAAGTTTGAAGGCCTCCCAGGAGATCTACTGAAGCTAGGGCAACAGATCAGCAGCATCTCTGCCCCTCTGAAGACCCCAGAGTTGAAAGGCCCCACAGGAGGTCTGCTACAGCCAGGGACTCAGGCCTATCAGGAGACCTAAAGCAACCCAGGGACAAAAGAAGCAGACTCCAAACAGTTAGCCAGACCAGCAAACATCCAGGATAACCAGATGGCAAGAGGCAAGGGAAAGACCATAAGCAACAGAAGCCAATATACTTGGGAATCATCAGAGCCAGTTCTCCCACCACAGCAAGCCGTGAATACACCAACACACCAGAAAACAGGAAGCTGACCTGAAATCCTATCTCATGAAGATAATAGAGTCCTTTAAAGAGGACATAAATAGCTCAATGAAAGAAATGCAGGAAAACACAGGTAAACAGGTAGAAGCCCTTAAAAAGAAAACAAATAAATGCCTTAAAGAAATACAGGAAAACACAAACAAGTGAAGGAATTGAATAAAGCAGCCCAAGACCTAAAAGTGAAATTGGAAACAATAAAGAAAACACAAATGGAGGCAACCTAGGAAAGAGGTAAGGAACTACAGATGTATGTAATGATTAGCAACAGAATACAAGGGATTGAAGAGAGAATCTCAGGTGTAGAAGATACCATAGAAGAGATTGACACAAATGTCAAAGAAAATTCAAAACATAGAAACTCCTAACCCAAAATATCCAGGAAATACAGGACACAATGAAAAGAACAAATCTAAGAATAATGGGAATAGAGGAGAATGAAGATTCCCAGCTTGAAGGACCTGAAAACATCTCCAAAAAAAATCATAGAAGAAAAATTCCCCAACCTAAAGAGATGGTCAAAAATGTATAAGAATTCTGTAGTACACCAAATAAATGGGACCAGAAAGGAAGATCCTTTCATCATATAATAATCAAAATACTAAATACTCAGAACAAAGAAAGAATATTAAAATATGTAAGGGCAGAATTCTACCAAGCACTTAAAGAAGACATAATACCAATATTCCTCAAACTATTCCATAAAATAGAAACAGAAGGAACACTATCTAATTCATTCTATGAAGCCAGAATTACTCTGATACCTAAAGTACACAAAGACCCAACAAAGAAAGAGAACTTCAGACCAATCTCACTTATAAATATCGATGCAAAATTAGTCAATAAAATTCTCGCAAACTGAATCCAAGAATACATCAAAACCATGATCAATTAGACTTCATGCCAGGCATGCAAGGTCAGTTCAATATACAAATTCAGTAACAAAAACCACTATGTAAACAACCTCAATGAAAAAAATCACATGATCATCTCTTGCATGCTCAAGCATTTCACAAAATACAATACTCCTTCATGTTAAAAGTATTGGAGAGATCAAGAATTTAAGGACCCTACCTAAACATATTAAAAGCATATTACTGCAAACCAACAACCAATATCAAATTAAGAGGAGAGATAATTGAAGCAATCCCACTAAAATCAGGGGAGAGACAAGGATGCCCACTCTCCCCATATTTATTCAATATAGTACTCGAAGTTCTAGCTAGAACAATAAACAACAAAAAAGAGACCAAGGGGATACAAACTAGCAAAGAAGAAGTAAGATAGCACTATTTCCAGATGATAAGATAGTATACACAAGAGACCCTAAAAATTCTATCAGAGTACTTCTACAGCTGATAAACAACTTCAGCAAAGTGGCTGGATATAAAATTAACTCAAATAAATCAGTAGCCTTCTTTATATAAATGATAACCAGGCTGAGAAAGAAATGAGGGGAACAACTCTCTTTACAATAGCCACAAATAATATAAAATATCTTAGGGTAACTATAACAAACAAGTGAAAGATCTCTATGACAATAACTTCAAGTCTCTCAAGAAAGAAATCAAAGATGATCCCAGAAAATGGAGAGATCTCCCATGCTCATGGATTGGCAGAATTAACACAGTAAAAATGGCCATCCTACCAAGGCAATCTACAGATTCAACACAATCCCCATCAAAATCCCAAAACAATTCTTCAAAGACATGGAAAGAGCAATTTTCAAGTTCGTCTGAAAAGGCAAAAAAAACACATAAAAGCTAAAACAATTCTTAACAAAAAAAGAAGAGCTGGGAGAATTACCATCCTTGACCTCAAGCTATACTACAGAGCAATAGTGATAAAAACTACATGGTATTGGTACAGAGACAGACAGGTTGATCAATGAAATAAAATTGAAGACCCAGAAATAAAACCAGACAATAAAAGATAATTTATCTATGACAAAGAAGCCAAAAATATACAATGGAAAAAGGAAAGCCTCTTCAACAAATGTTGCTGGTCCTACTGGATTTCTGAATGTAGAAAAATGAAAATAGATCCATATCTGTCACCTTGCACAAAGCTCAAGTCCAAGTGGACCAAGGACCTCAACATAAAACCAGATTCACTCAATCTAATAGAAGAGAAAGTGGGAAAGAGCCTTGAACTCATTGGCACAGAAGGAAATTTCCTAATTGGAACTCCAATGGCTCATGCACTAAGATCAGGAATTGATAAATGGGACTTCATGAAACTGGAAAGATTCTGTAAGGCACAGGACACTATCAATAGAACAAATTGGAAACCTACAAATTGGGAAAAAGATCTTCACTAGCCCCACATCAGATAGAGGACTAATATCCCAAATATATAAAAAACTCAAGAAGCTAACCACCAGAACAAACAAACAAACAAACAACCCAATCAAAAAATGGGCTATAGAACTAAACAGAGAATTCACAACAGAGGAATCCTGAATGGCTGAGAAGCACTTTAAGAAATGTTCAAAGTCCTTAGTCATCAGGGAAATGCAAATCGATGCAACCCTGAGATTACACTTCACACCAATCAGAATGGCTAAGATCAAAACCTCAGGTGACAGCACATGTTTTTGAGGATGTGAAGAAACAGAAACACTCCTCCATTGCTGGTGGGAGTGCAAACAGCTAGAACCTCTCTGGAATGAAATCTGGAGATTCCTCATAAAATTGGAAATAGATCTACCAGAAAATCCAGCTATATCACTCTTGGGCATATACCCAAAAGATGGTCCATCATGCCACAGGGGCATGTGTTCCACTAGTTCATAGCGGCCTTGTTTGTGATAGCCAGAAGCTGGAAACAACCCAGATGTCCCATGACAGAAGAATGGATACAGAAAATGTGGTTCTTTTACACAATGGATATTCTGGGTTTTGCAGGCAAATGGGTGGAACTAGAAAATATCATCCTGAGTAAGGTAACTCAGATCCAAAAGGACATACATGGTATCATGGTATGTACTCACTAATAAGTGGATATTAGCAAAAAAAAAAAAAAAAAAAAAAAAAAAAAAGCACAAATGCCCAGCATACAATCCACAGAACTCAAAAAGGTTATCAAGCTGAATGGCCAAGTGAGGATACCTCAGTCCCCCGAGAGAGATAAGAAAGCAATCATAGGCAGGGAAAGGGTCCTGGGTGGGAAAAGAGACAAGGAAGGGAAGAAGGGAACATGATCAGGTACTGGGTGGGGTATATGGACTAAAGCCCTGAGAGCCAGCAGAAAGAATGGAAATAGGCAACCTTTGGAGGGAGGAGGTAAGGGGACCCTCTAGAATGTTCCAGAGACCTGGGAGGTGAGAGACTCTCAGGACTCAAAGGGTGGGACACTAGATGAAGTACCCTACAGTGGGGAGAGGGAACTTGTAGAGCCCACCTCCAACAGAAAAAAGAACATCAAGTAAGGAATGGGGTTGCTATCCCACAGCCAAAGCTCTGATCCATAATTCTTCCTGTCCAAAAGAACTACAGGGATAGAAATGGAGAAGAGCCTGAGGAAAAAGAAAGTCCAGTCACAGGCCCAAAGTGGGATCCAGCTCAAGGGGAGGCCCCAAGGCCTGACACCATTACTGAGGCTATGGAGTGTTCATAAAAAGGAACCTATCATGACTGCCCTCTGAAAGACCCAACCAGCAGCTGAAAGAGTCAGATGCAGATATGTGCACCCAACCAATGAACAGAAGCTGGTGACCCTGTGGTTGAATTTGAGAAAAGCTGGACGAAGCTGAGGAAGAGGGCAACCCTGTAGGAGATCCACCGGTCTCAATTAACCTGGACCCCTGAGATCTCTTAGGCACTGGATCACCAACCAGGCAGCATACACCACCTTAGATGAGGCCCTCAGCACATATACAGCAGAGGACTACCAGGTCTGAGTTCAGTCAGAGAAGATGCACCTAACCCTCAAGAGACTGGAGGCCCCAGGGAGTGGGGAAGTCTTGTTGGGGTGGACATCTTAGTGGATATGGGGCAGGGGGCGGGGGTGGGAGAATGTATGGAATGTGGAACAGCCAGAGGGTGAACCAGGAGGAGGGACAAAATCTGGAGTGTAAAAAGAAGATTAAGTAAAATTTAAAAAGAAAAAGAAAACAATAGCATTAAAAACAAAAACCCTTAACAGATAGTTGACTCTATCAAAAAGACATTCAAACGACAGTGGTCAAAGTTCAGTAATTAAAATATAGATTGATAGATTAATCCAATAATCTCCAAGAACTGATGATTACAGAAAATTATAGAACACAAGTCTAAAATAATCAATCGCTTTCTTATAAATAGCAACGAGCAGTTGAAATTAGAAATTGAAAAGCCAATGCCAATTAAACTAGCACACCTTCAGTCATGAAATTCCTGACAGCAATCCATAAAGTAGATCTGCAGGGAAAACTCAACAAAATTAAGCCAAGGAAGAGAGATTCTACATGCACAAAACAGGAAAACTCAAAATTATGAAGACATCGGGTTTTTACCAACTAGAGCTATAGATCTAATGTGATTACTAGAAGTCCTAACAGTTCATAGGTACTGACAAGTTGGTTTTAAAGCTTATATGGAGATGGGAAAATTCAATACATACTATAATTTGTAACAGTCAGAGCATTATATTATTGCCCTGAGAATAAAGCACACAGTGGAACTGAGAAATAGCTAAAATGTAAATCAACATAAAAATATTCAACTGATCTTTATAAAAGGACAAAGAAAACCAATATAATAGGCTAAAGACTGTCTTTTCATCCAATTGAAATAAAACTCCTGGGCTGGACCATAAAACAAGGTGAATCAAGGATGTCAGAGAGATAGCTCAGCACAAGGATGGTGGAAGACTCTGCAACCTTGGACAAGAAAAGCAACTGAATGCTGTAAGCAGAATTTAACTAACCATTTTGGCAGAACCCTAAAAGTAGGTAACTTAGACAGTGAAGGCCTAGATCATCAAGCTTCAGATGGTGATAAGGATTTTAACAAAGACTCTATCTGTGCCCTGCACATGTCCTGAGGATGGCCCTGCAGTTAAACTAAGAGGCGAGAGAGTAATTTCTTTAGTTGAGCCAATTTTAAGAGAGTGTAACATGGAGCCTGTGTAATGGCGTCACTGTTACTGTTACTGTGGACCTGTCGGCAGGTCTACAATAAAATAGAGCAGAAAGAAAATGTAAAAGGTAGCATTGGGGAGGGGACCACTAGAAACCTGTGCTTCTTTCAAGCAGTGTGCTACACAAGAGGCTAGGACTTGTGCCGTTAAAGATACGCCTGCTGCTCTGCACTGAAAAGTCAGGAAAGACACACGAAGGGCCAGATGCCACTTAAAATTCCACTTTTCAAAAGGATAAAGCCTAAGGGATTTCTTACTCCCAGAAATCAGTTTTATATAATGCTATTCCTAATGTGTTCCAAGGTGGCAAGGATTCACTCCAAGGTGTCAGCTGAGCATGGCAGCACCGGCCACACAGGAACACGAAAGGACCGCTGAGGGATTCTTGGATTTTTTTCTGTGGGTTCAGTGTGGTGCTGACCAGGCAATAGGTGATGGGATCAGAATCCCTGCAACAATGCTTGAGAGGCCAAAGGAGTAAAGCTGTGAAGGGGAAGCCTGGGTAACAGTGGAGACTCAAAGATGTTAGTGATACCAGGGCCTGAAGATATCTGCCAAGAAGAGGTGCATGCATGATGGTTAGCTCTAACTGTCAAGCTGACACAAGAGAATATCAGAAAGGCTGTCCAATATGATCTCTCTTCTGTTGAGCTTGCCTATGGGATCTTATTGATGATGTTAAGTGAGGTGAAAGGACACTCCCACTGTGGGAGACACTTTTTCCTGTGCAGAGAACTGCCAAAGCATAAAGAAAGGGAGTGAGTGTGATCACCCACGCATTCCCTCTCTGTTTGTCAGCGTGGACATGAACAGTTGCTTCAAGTTCCCGCTGACAATGATATGCTGTAAACTGAACTCAGGAACTAAAATAAACCAGGTTCCATAAGTTGCTCCTTTGGTCAGGATATTTTTTATTGCAGTAGTAGAAATAAAGAGGCAGTGAATATATATAACCATGAACAATATACTTCAAAAAACAAGAAAAAATACCTTCACCATATAGTGATGTTTGTGGAGACAGATGTTTATCAATTTAAACATAAAAAGTATAGATGTACTGCAATACCATGAATTACCTTATTAATATGCATCAGTTTTATATTAGCATACCAGTCCAAATTCTAAAATATTTATGCAGGATTCAATTACATGAAAAAGTTTTTATCTAAAAAGCAAAAAATTAAGGAACGGAGATATGTCAAAAAACGACATTGAGATGAGTGGATATCATCATCTCAAGGGAGCTGCGAGTAAAAAAAAATACTACTGTGGACAGATACCTGAGAGTGAGAAAATTAGCTCCAAGAGGAATAGCATGTGAACATGAAAAAGACAGCAATGATACTGAAGAAAACCCACGGAAGAAATGACTGAAGTTGTATCTATAAACCTTTACATAAAAAATGTAAAACAAATTGCAAACCTATTAATAACTATATTGTTCATCCTTGATAAGAAATAAGGCAAGACAGCAACTAAGTTTTAAAAAGTAGCTTATTAACTATCGAATGTTAATATTACTCTAAGGAAAATTATCAAAAAGTCAGCAGCCATTGATGTAGCTTGAACAGATCTTACAAATAAAACCCTGCATTTTGTGTTGAACAAAGTTAGCTGTAATTATGAGAATTATTAGGTTATATAAAGAATAGAATAAATTATTATATAATATTCTGGATAGATTACATATGAACTTTCAATTATGCAACTCTCCAATTTTTCATCCATGCATTACTATTTAGTTGTTTTAAATAGAAAATTTATAAACTTTTTTTACCCATGGCTGGCTTCTTTAATGAATATTCACTCTAAATCCTTGGACAGGATTTCCAACAACTCTTTAGGAATTTAGGCTGTCAAGTTTTTGTTCAGGTTAGTTTTGGAAGATGGGAGGCAAAATTTTCCTGTGTTTGTTCATTTTGATGCTGAGTATGTGTGAGGTAGACTGCCCTGTGCTGCTAGGAATGACGACTCCTCACCTGACACGACTCCCACGCCGTCCTCGCAGTCATAGTCGGATACTTCGCTGTCACTTATTCTCTTCGACCCTAAAAACAAGTGACATGGGAAATGAACTTTTTGCTTGTTCCAAAAAAGAAGAAAGAAAAATAACCTACAAAAGCTGAGAATACCACTGTACGTGAGGATAGAGAATGGATAGGAGAGTCATTCCATGCTCACCAACACTGATTTACACAGGCATTTCATGAGGTTAGGATGGAGATCACAAAACGGTTAGATTTTACTACTATTCAGGAAACATATAAGACAAAATTCTTGAGTAGGCAAAAGTCTGAAACTATATTAATATGAAACTTATAATCCAATTCTATTGAAAGATAGCTGGCCATATCAGATGTTTTAGACAAAGATATTGAAATCCAAACAAACTTCAAAAACACAGAGATAATGCTGTTTTACAAATCATTAACATGTCACTAATATGGATGACTAAGAAATTTGAAGTCTAGTTTTGATACACATGGTCATAGAGAATTTCAGAAATGTAAATTTATTTATGACATATTACATTTAAAATTTAAAAACATTATATAAAATATAAGGCTAATTTTCTTTCCCTTGTCTTTTTTTCTGAGCCAAGGTCTGGCTGTACAACCTTGGCTGGCCTGGAGCTCATCATGTAGACCAGATTTTTTTTGTCAAGACAGGGCATCTTTGTGTAGCCTTATGAACCCTAGAGTACCCTTAAGTACCCTAGAACTTGCTCTGTAGATCAGATTGTCCTTGAACTCACATAGATCTGCCTGCCTCTGCCCACACCCATCCCTAGCTCTGCTCACACCCATCCCTAGAAGTTTTAATGTTAACTTCAATATAGAAAAATTACTATCAAGTTAAATAAAATTTTCATGTCTAAAAATGATTGTAGCTTTATACTTAATTATGAAATATACCATACACTAAAATAAGCACTTAACTTTTCATGTTTATTTCTTACAACATGCATCTTGGGAGAGACATGGCTATGCAACAGGACCTTTTACCACAGTTTTTACTCTATCTTGGTATCTAAGACATTTAATGATGATGATCACAGTGTTTCCAACTCTCACACGGACTGTTTTGTCTCTCATCAGATACCGTGCACCTTTCACTGATTACCTGTTTCAGGAAATACATGCTTTCCTCTATAGCTCTAAAACAAACTAGATAGTACCTAATGCATAGTTTCCAAAGCCGAGATTTATCAGGATGTTTGAGGAGTACATTCCAATATGTTCACACTTCTGTCAGAAATATTCCCCCAAATTGCTTGCTTATCTGTTTAAGCTCATGCCTCTTTCCTTGAGGGAAAGCATATATATGATGCCAACTACAGCAGTTCTCCTCTGTCCTTGGAAGGGGGAGGGACATCACACCTTGAGGGCACTAAGTAAAGTTTATCCTTGTGTAATTCAAATGGTAATTTCTCTGCCCACATCTTGTTGCAATTTGAAAATGGCATTGTAATGCTTATGATAAGAATCTCCTGTCTGAAATTTGTGTAAACAATGCTCACCGTTTATTTTCTCCCTTGTCAATAAAAGCTGGAAAAGCCAATAACTAAGCAATAGAGAGAATAGGGTGAGACTTCTGCCAGCCAGGGAAGGAGGGGAAGAAAAAGAAGATTCAGCCACAAGGAAGAGATCCAGAGAAACATCAAGGCAGAACACATCTAAAGCCCAGAGAGCCAGACCAATACTAAAATGCAAATATCTAAGGGATTTTGTCTGGAGGTAGCCAGATTAGCTTAGAGGATTAAAATAGATCAATGACTGTCTAGGTATTATGTGGTAAAGCTTGATTAAATAAAACTGGTACTCTCTGTGTCATCATTGGGGAACTAGCTAGAATCAAAAAACAGCATCTGTATTAATAATTTACTGTATAAAATTACCTTTACAAAATCTTCCCACAACTTTAGTGGGAAAGCCTCAACAGAAAGCATAGACACTATTATGAGAATACCTGACAAATTTCCAGCCCAGTGGGTAGAATGGGGTGGATAAATGTAGAATATATATTTTAAATGGATTTGGCGAGAGAAATGATTACATAGATGAGGCAGTATTGGAGAAACTTAAGAAGCAAACTGCCTCCCAATTTATAATGCATTTATTGTCCCACATGCTTAACCATGAGTTTATAATTGCTGTGACAGGTGTACAGTACACAGTGTTAAGGTTGTACTATTAGCCAGGGGTTAGAAAAAGAATGGCACCAGAAAAAGATCACATCAATCTCTGTGAGCTGCACTATGGTGTGTGTGTGTGTGTGTGTGTGTGTGTATCAAAGATGCATAAACTAAGTGAGGAATGGAAAGTCAGGTCCTCAAATTAAGTAGAAACAGTAGTTTCTCCTAACTCTTATAGAATCAAGATTTTATGTTTCCATAATACCCTTAAAGGAGGCAAAATGTGTTGTAATTATGTGCACTATACTTGGATTTTTTATGAAGTCAAAATTTAGATTTAATTGGTATAGTAGTTGTATTAAAATTAATATTCTCAATGTTTTATTCATGTATGGACAATTGATCTTTGACAAAGAAGCCAAAAATATACAATGGAAAAAAGAGAGCATGTTCAATAAACAGTGCTGGTCTAACTGGCAGTCTGTATGTAGAAAAATGAAAATAGATCCATATTTGTCACCTTGTATAAAACTCAAGTGGGAATGGATCAGGGGCCTCAACATAAACTTATACACTGAATCTAATAGAAGGGAAAGTGGGGAAGAACCTTGAACTCATTGGCATGGGGAAATGTTTCTAAATAAGAAACATTTTCTATTCCAGGAGGTGGAGAGAGGGGAGGGCTTGGGAAGGAGAGAGGAGGGGGAGGGGGAAAGCTGGGCAGAATTAGAAGGGACAGGAAATTGGACAGAAACATAGCAGTGCGAGACGGGGAGCTGGAGGTAGCCACTAGAAAGTCCCACGTGCCAGGGAAGCTCAAGGCTCCAGGAACCAACAGGGATGGCTTTGGCCAGAATATGCAACAAAGGGGAGATCGAACTTGTAGAGACCACACCCAGAAGACAGGTACAATCACCAGTTGAGGGATGTGGTCACCCACGCATCTCAAAATTTTAACCCAGAAATTTTCCTGTTCAAAGGAAAGACAGGGACAAAAAATAGATCAGAAACTGAAGGAAAAGCAATCCCGAGGACTCCCCAACACCCCCACTGCCACCTAGGGATCCATCCAAACCCCCACACTATTGCTGACACCATGAAGCACTCCAATAGGAACCTGGGATGGCTGTTCCCTGAGAGGTTCTACCAGCACTTGACCAAGACAGATGCAGATTCTAACAGCCAACTATCTGGCTGAACCCGGGGGCGGGGGCGGCGGCGGCAGCGGCGGTGGTGGTGGTGGTGGTGGTGGTGGTGGTGGTAGTGGAAGAGCAAGGGAAAGGACTGAAGGAACTGAAGGGGATTGCAACCCCATGGGAAGAACAATATCAGCTAACTGGACCATCCAGAGCTCCCTGGGACTAAACCACCAACCAAAGAGTACACAGCAGGGACCCAAGGCTCCAGCTGCATATGTAGCAGAGGATGGCCTTGTCTGGCATCAATGGGAGGGGAGGCCCTTGGCCCTGTGGAGGCTTGATGCCCCAGCACAGGGGGATGTTAGAGTGGTGAGGTGGGAGTGGGTGGGTGAGTGGAGGAGCATCCTCATAGAGGCAAAGGGGAGAGGGAGAAGGAGGATGGGATGGGGGAGTTTGTGGAGTGGTAACCGGGAGGGGGATATCATTTGAAATATAAAATAAAATGATTAATAAAAAAATAAAAAAGAGAAACATTTTCTAACCATAGAAACAGGTTTTTGGAATTGTTCTCTGAAAACTTTGAAATTGTTGCCTTTTGTAATTATATCTCCATCTATTTTGAACTTAGGTTGCATATAAGATGAAGAAAACTTATTTTTTCTATGCAAAGCACATTCTCAACATTACTGATTTACTCTGTATTATTTCCTAATTCTCTGTGATAGAAGCTATGCCATAAGTGAATCTATCCCATCTAAGAGGATGTATTTGGTATTCCACATTTCCCCTTGCACAAACTATTCATAAATCAATAATTTACTATATTCCTAAACATATCATACAATAATAAAGAAATCATTCCATAGTATTATAATATTTATGTCATATATTTACCTTCACATATACATTTTTTAAGTCTTAATATTGTGAAAAGTTTATTTGCATTAATTAACTCCTTTTTTCCCACCATCATAAGAGATACACTTGTTCTTTGTGATCAGAGGAAAAAACATTTTGGAATGGACAATCTGATTCTACTATTCATTAAAGAAAAATTGAAGTCAAAACAATCCAGTGCAACAATTTTCAGTAGTACAATCCAGTGCAACACATATACATTTTAGAACCATATTAACATATCTTACAAAAACATTCTATTGGGATTTCTAATTCAATTGTATTGAATCAATATACTGATTTGGGAGAAATTGAGATTACAATGTATTTGTAGTTATGAACATGACATTTGGTTTTCTTTATTGTTCTCCACATCAATTTTTCATGGTCTTGCCCTAACCTGGAGCTCACCAAATGACTAGACAGGCTGACCGCCTCCCTCAACACTCGGGTTATAGGTGATCCCAGAACATGTCCTCTGAAAGTCTCCTCCCTGAGGTGTAGCTTTCTTAGTACAAAAAGGTGCCATGCAAACCTGTAAAGGAAGGGAGCAACCAGGAGTCCTAAACAGCTACAGCACCTATAAACCACACCAATGACCAGCATGGCTCAATAACCCTAAGGGCATGAGTGGCACTCACGCCTAGATGGAAACCAACAACTCTCTAATTGGACCTAAGGCCCACTGCAAACACAGAATCCTGGCCTGGAACTGGAAACCTAGCCAACAACTTAGGGTGAGTAAAGCCAAGGACTGTGGGGGAAGGACCTGCAGCAGTCACGATCTAAAGCAGCAGAATCCTTAACTGCATTGGAAACATTTCTCCTTATGTCTGCAGATGCACGTAGCAGGTCTGCACATGGTGCACATATGCATACACATGCAAAATACTCAATATGTGTAAAAGCTAGTATTCTGTAATGAACAATAAATTGAAACACACACATATATTTTTAATAATTATATATAATTTTTGTAATATTTCCCAATTCCAACTGGTATACACTTAGGATCCCTTTCTTGAAGTTGATAAATGTCCATTTATTACCAGTCTAAAAAGAATAGAGATTAGCCTTGAATTAATGTGTTTTCTGTACTGTGTTAAGCATGGTTTTTATAATTTAATAACTTGATTTTATACAATATGAATTAGTATTATTGTGAAGTTCAGTGATATCTGATCAAGCATATTTGCTCTCTGTACTAGCGGATGATTCTGACTCCTTGCCCTTGCCGCCAGGCATTTATCATCTGTTGTGTTCTGAGACGATTTCCTCAGGACCATAATAGTCTGTTCTTTGAGCAATGTCAAAATCTACTACATCATTTCTGGGAATAGTTGCAATTACTAATTCTACCTTTAAGTAAATGTAGAAGAAAACTGATTCAACATTTAGTAAATATTATCGTAAAGAAAATTGTTCATTTTGTTTAATTTTTCAAAGTTTTGCTCTAATATTTATAATTTCCTTCTATTCATGTTCTCACTCAATCTGTGTATTTATTTACATATTCATGCATTTATGAATCATTTTAACTATATGTATATGTACCTAGGAATATACTTATCTTTAATCCTACTCTATTTTTATTCCAGAAATAAAGTAATAAAGATTTATTTTACTAATTTCAAAACGATGAATGATAAACTCAGTAACACTAATAATTATTTTATATTGACTTCTATATTTTTCTAGTTTCACATTTCCCTATTATGTATTTATTTTCCTAATCACTTCCTAACTTGCTCTATATGAATACATGATAATTTTCTGCTTTTCATGTGTTTTTATGTCAGAATTACTTCTCAGTACCTCTCTAATGTTTACGCACTTACATAACTACAGTGACCAGAGAAGATCTAGGTGCTCTCTTCAAGACTATTTTGTCTTCTGCCATTAAGTCTGTTGCACCATCAACAAATGACAGATCACATTTTCAAAGATGATGCTCCCATTTTTAGAATTTCAAATGTACAGATATAATTTACCCACTCAACTGTTTTACTACTGGCCTGGTACAAAATAAAGGAGACTACACCGAACGTTTGAAATTAGTTTAAAAATAAATTATAATATTAGGGTTCTTTTCCAATTCAGTCTCACTGGGCCTATCAACCACACTTGAGGGTAGGCTGCAGGCCAAGCAGCAGACGGTTAACACAAAATGAACCATAGCTGTTTGGACATTTTTCTCTTAATGGCCTTTTGCTTGTATATTATCCTCTCTAATTTTCTGTTTTTAATTTTATTTTGTGTGTGAGTGAGTGTGTGTGTGTGTGTGTGAATGTCTGTGTGTGTGTGTTTATGTGTTTCTTGCATTTTTTTCACTGCTTTCCCCCACCAGCTTGCTTCTCTGTTTGTTTTTTAATAAGAGAGGAAAAGAGAGCATGACCTGGGTAGGTGGGGAGAAGTTAGGGGAGGTGAAACTTTAATCTGAACATTTTGTATGAAAAAAATTTTTTTTCAATAAAAAACGGGATCCTCGGAACCTGAAGGAACAGACCGGATAAACAGTTCTCTGCACCCAAATCCTGTGGGAGGGAGAGCTAAACCTTCAGAGAGGCAGACACGCCTGGGAAACCAGAAGAGACTGCACTCTGCACACATCTCGGACGCCAAAGGAAAACACCAAACGCCATCTGGAACCCTGGTGCACTGAAGCTCCCGGAAACGGCAGCGCAGATCTTCCTGGTTGCTGCCCCCACAGAGAGCTCTTGGGCAGCACCCCATGAGCGAACTTGAGCCTCGGGACCACAGGTAAGACCAACTTTTCTGCTGCAAGTGACCTGCCTGGTGAACTCGGGACACACAGAGGCAGAATTCCTCTAGGACTGGGCACTTCCTGTGTTTACCGGGAGTCCCACACCCGCGGATCCCGACCCGCAGCAGCTCTCTGCTCCCAGACACCTTGGGAGAGAGACCTCACCGCCTGGTCAGGTGGGCACTCCTGAGGCTGCGGAGCGGAAGAGACCACCAACACTGCCCACCCCTGCCCACATCCCTGGCCCAAGAGGAAACTGTTTAAGGCCTCTGGGTTCCCGTGGGGGAGGGCCCAGGAGCGGCAAAACCCCTCCGCCTGAGACACCACTGGAACCTGAAGGAACAGAGCGGATAAAGAGTTCTCTGCACCCAAATACCGTGGGAGGGAGAGCTAAACCTTCAGAGAGGCAGACACGCCTGTGAAACCAGAAGAGACTGCACTCTGAACACATCTCGGACACCGGAGGAAAACACCAAATGCCATCTGGAACCCTGGTTCACTGAAGCTCCCGGAAACGGCAGCGCAGATCTTCCTGGTTGCTGCCGCCACAGAGAGCTCGAGGGCAGCACCCCGAGAGCGAATTTGAGCCTCGGGACCACAGGTAAGACCAACTTTTCTGCTGCAAGTGACCTGCCTGGTGAACTCAGGACACAGGCCCACAGGAACAGCTGAAGACCTGTAGAGAGGAAAAACTACATGCCCGAAAGCAGAACACTCTGTCCCCATAACTGGCTGAAAGAAAACAGGAAAACAAGTCTACAGCACTCCTGACACACAGGCTTATAGGACAGTCTAGCCACTGTCAGAAATAGCAGAACAACTAACACTAGAGATAATCTGATGGCGAGAGGCAAGCACAGGAACCCAAGCAACAGAAACCAAGACTACATGGCACCATCGGAGCCCAATTCTCCCATCAAAACGAACATGGAATATCCAAACACACCAGAAAAGCAAGATCTAGTTTCAAAATCATATTTGATCATGATGCTGGAGGACTTCAAGAAAGACGTCAAGAACTCCCTTAGAGAACAAGTAGAAGCTTACAGAGAGTAATCGCAAAAATCCCTGATAGAATTCCAGGAAATCATAAATAAACAAGTATAAGCCCATAGAGAGGAGTCACAAAAATCCATGAAAGAATTCCAGGAAAACACAATCAAACCGTTGAAGGAATTAAAAATGGAAATAGAAGCAATCAAGAAAGAACACATGGAAACAACCCTGGATATAGAAAACCAAAAGAAGAGACAAGGAGCTGTAGATACGAGCTTCACCAACAGAATACAAGAGATGGAAGAGAGAATCTCAGGAGCAGAAGATTCCATAGAAATCATTGACTCAATTGTCAAAGATAATGTAAAGCGGAAAAAGCTACTGGTCCAACATTCAGGAAATCCAGGACTCAATGAGAAGATCAAACCTAAGGATAATAAGTATAGAAGAGAGTGAAGACTCCCAGCTCAAAGGACCAGTAAATATCTTCAACAAAATATCTTCAACAAAATCCCTAATCTAAAAAAAGAGATACCCATAGGCATACAAGAAGCCTACAGAACTCCAAATAGATTGGACCAGAAAAGAAACACCTCCCGTCACATAATAGTCAAAACACCAAACGCACAAAATAAAGAAAGAATATTAAAAGCAGTAAGGGAAAAAGGTCAAGTAACATATAAAGGCAGACCTATCAGAATCACACCAGACTTCTCGCCAGAAAATATGAAGGCCAGAAGATCCTGGACTGATGTCATACAGACCCTAAGAGAACACAAATGCTAGCCCAGGTTACTGTATCCTGCAAAATTCTCAATTAACATAGATGGAGAAACCAAGATATTCCATGACAAAACCAAATTTACACAATATCTTTCTACAAATCCAGCACTACAAAGGATAATAAATGGTAAAGCCCAACATAAGGAGGCAAGCTATACCCTAGAAGAAGCAAGAAACTAATCGTCTTGGCAACAAAACAAAGAGAAGAAAAGCACACAAACATAACCTCACATCCAAATATGAATATAACAGGAAGCAATAATCACTATTCCTTATTATCTCTCAACATCAATGGCCTCAACTCCCCAATAAAAAGACATAGATTAACAAACTAGATACGCAGCGAGGACCCTGCATTCTGCTGCCTACAGGAAACACACCTCAGAGACAAAGACAGACACTACCTCAGAGTGAAAGGCTGGAAAACAACTTTCCAAGCAAATGGTCTGAAGAAGCAAGCTGGAGTAGCCATTCTAATATCAAATAAAATCAATTTTCAACTAAAAGTCATCAAAAAAGATAAGGAAGGACACTTCATATTCATCAAAGGAAAAATCCACCAAGATGAACTCTCAATCCTAAATATCTATGCCCCAAATACAAGGGCATCTACATATGTAAAAGAAACCTTACTAAAGCTCAAAACACACATTGCACCTCACACAATAATAGTGGGAGATTTCAACACCCCACTCTCATCGATGGACAGATCATGGAAACAGAAATTAAACAGAGACATAGACAGACTAAGATAAGTCATGAGCCAAATGGACTTAACAGATATTTATAGAACATTCTATCCTAAAGCAAAAGGATATACCTTATTCTCAGGTGCTCATGGTACTTTCTCCAAAATTGACCATATAATTGGTCAAAAAACGGGCCTCAACAGGTACAGAAAGATAGAAATAATCCCATGCGTGCTATCAGACCACCACGGCCTAAAACTGGTCTTCAATAACAATAAGGGAAAAATGCCCACATATACGTGGAAATAGAACAACGCTCTACTCAATGATAACCTGGTCAAGGAAGAAATAAAGAAAGAAATTAAAGACTTTTTAGAATTTAATGAAAATGAAGGTACAACATACCCAAACTTATGGGACACAATGAAAGCTGTGCTAAGAGGAAAACTCATAGCGCTGAGTGCCTGCAGAAAGAAATAGGAAAGAGCATATATCAGCAGCTTGACAGCACACCTAAAAGCTCTAGAACAAAAAGAAGCAAATACACCCAGGAGGAGTAGAAGGCAGGAAATAATCAAACTCAGAGCTGAAATCAAACAAGTAGAAACAAAAAGGACCATAGAAAGAATCAACAGAACCAAAAGTTGGTTCTTTGAGAAAATCAACAAGATAGATAAACCCTTAGCCAGACTAACGAGAGGACACAGAGAGTGTGTCCAAATTAACAAAATCAGAAATGAAAAGGGAGACATAACTACAGATTCAGAGGAAATTCAAAAAATCATCAGATCTTACTATAAAAGCCTATATTCAACAAAACTTGAAAATCTACAGGAAATGGACAATTTCCTAGACAGATACCAGGTACCGAAGTTAAATCAGGAACAGATAAACCAGTTAAACAACCCCATAACTCCTAAGGAAATAGAAGCAGTCATTAAAGGTCTCCCAACCAAAAAGAGCCCAGGTCCAGACGGGTTTAGTGCAGAATTCTATCAAACCTTCATAGAAGACCTCGTACCAATATTATCCGAACTATACCACAAAATTGAAACAGATGGAGCACTACCGAATTCCTTCTATGAAGCCACAATTACTCTTATACCTAAACCACACAAAGACCCAACAAAGAAAGAGAACTTCAGACCAATTTCCCTTATGAATATCGACGCAAAAATACTCAATAAAATTCTGGCAAACCGAATCCAAGAGCAAATCAAAACAATCATCCACCATGATCAAGTAGGCTTCATCCCAGGCATGCAGGGATGGTTTAATATATGGAAAACCATCAACGTGATCCATTATATAAACAAACTGAAAGAACAAAACCACATGATCATTTCATTAGATGCTGAGAAAGCATTTGACAAAATTCAACACCCCTTCATGATAAAAGTCCTGGAAAGAATAGGAATTCAAGGCCCATACCTAAACATAGTAAAAGCCATATACAGCAAACCAGTTGCTAACATTAACCTAAATGGAGAGAAACTTGAAATCCCACTAAAATCAGGGACTAGACAAGGCTGCCCACTCTCTCCCTACTTATTCAATATAGTTCTTGAAGTTCTAGCCAGAGCAATCAGACAACAAAAGGAGGTCAAGGGGATACAGATCGGAAAAGAAGAAGTCAAAATATCACTATTTGCAGATGATATGATAGTATATTTAAGTGATCCCAAAAGTTCCACCAGAGAACTACTAAAGCTCATAAACAACTTCAGCAAAGTGGCTGGGTATAAAATTAACTCAAATAAATCAGTAGCCTTCCTCTACACAAAAGAGAAACAAGCCGAGAAAGAAATTAGGGAAACGACACCCTTCATAATAGACCCAAATAATATAAAGTACCTCAGTGTGACTTTAACCAAGCAAGTAAAAGATTTGTACAATAAGAACTTCAAGACACTGAAGAAAGAACTTGAAGAAGAACTCAGAAGATGGAAAGATCTCCCATGCTCATGGATTGGCAGGATTAATATAGTAAAAATGGCCATTTTACCAAAAGCGATCTACAGATTCAATGCAATCCCCATCAAAATACCAATCCAATTCTTCAAAGAGTTAGACAGAACAATTTGCAAATTCATCTGGAATAACAAAAAACCCAGGATAGCTAAAACTATCCTCAACAATAAAAGGACTTCAGGGGGAATCACTATCCCTGAACTCAAGCAGTATTACAGAGCAATAGTGATAAAAACTGCATGGTATTGGTACAGAGACAGACAGATAGACCAACGGAATAGAATTGAAGACCCAGAAATGAACCCACACACCTATGTGTAGAGGGCCGCAATAACATGGGCCACCACTAGATGGTGCTGGCTTCCACTGCACCCCACGTGGAAGGCCAAGTCAGTCAAGATGGCGCCAGCCTTCGCTGCGCCAGCTGGCCCCCCTCTCAGGAAATTAACTGTGCGCATGTGCAAGAGTGCCTTCCTGCCAGGTCTTTGCCCATTCCGGGGCGTGCCTGTTGAGATCATGAGTAAGCAACCAATCAGGTGTGGATGCGTGCTGGAGGGTTAAATAGGCGCGCCTGGCCAGCGCGCGTGGCTTCTCCATGAGATAGGAATAAAGTATCACTCATAGCAAGAATTTCTATGTCTCGCGTGCTTCTTGCCGGCGGAAAGTCGCGCGTGGGACATTTGGTGCCGAGAAACCCGGGACAAAAACATCGCCGGCGCTACGAGAGGCCTCCGTTTCACGGAAGAAATTCAGAAGCTATGGAATACAGGTAAAAAACTCTGAGAGACCGTGGCTAGCCTTGATCTGGTCCAACTCAATCCCCTGCCAGACGCGGCAGGTGCCGCTATAGTTGCTCTGGCAACCCTCGAGTTGTTTCTATTGACCTTTGAGTTTCTAGCTACCGCCAAACGGCGTCAGAGGTCGCGTGGGAACTGCCCAGGTGTAACAGCAAAGCGGAGAGCGTTGGGGGGAGGGCAAGACAGTGCGTCAGAAACAGAGTTAGATAACGAATTAAAGAGTTTAAAGGGAAAAAGTGCACTTAAGAAAAGAGACCCTTCTGAGGACCTTAGATCCGCGGGAGAGAAAAATTGGGGAAAGAATGCCCCGGGTGAGAAGGGAGGAGGTAAAAGGAACACAGTATTTTGGGAGAAAAACTTTGTCTTAGTGCTTATGAAAGGTGTAATTAAGCTCCCGCGCCGGCTCTGGGGACGCCACGGCGTCCGGGCGCTGACGAGACAGCTTTACAGAGTCATACTGATCAGATTTGATAAAGGCAGACCGCCTGAAAATTTATTCAGGAGAATCAAACAAAGGGACATCTCAGTGCCCGTGCACAGCCTGATAGAGTTAATGTAATTGGGTTGTGAGTAAAAATACTCAGGGCTGTGTTTCACTTCCATACCATTGGCGAATGTCGGTCGTTCTGCTCAGATAATATCTCTCAGTGTCTTACAGAATTGGGTTTCAACACGTTGGTGGACTAGTCCAGGAATTGAGACAATCCATCGCCCATATCAGCTCCACTCGATGGATAGTCGCGGTGAACACCATCTGGCTTTTTCCCCTCTTTGTCTATTGTTTGTCTCTGGTGCACCAGGATGTCCCCATGTCTGTCAGTGTATGTCTGTGGTTTTTGTTTCTCGTTGTCTAAAAGTTTTATGTTTCATGTTCAAAAGAAAAAATGGTAAAAACTTTATCTGCCGGTCGTGCACACCTTGACTTGGTTTTAACTCGCTTCAAGAAGGGAACAATGAATAAAAAACAGTTTTAATCAGGTCTTTGAAGCCCTGTGCCTAGAGCCAGGTGTCTAGATTAGCTGGAGAAGCTGACCAGAAGCTAAGCGTCTGCAGGAGCTGATCTTAAAAGCGCCAACAGCTTCTTCATACAAGAGTTGATAGCTGTTTCTCTTAAAAAAAAATCCCTGACTTATTACTTGACTCAACAGGTGACAAGGTGCTTCTCTTAAAATCATAGGTAAAAGGGTAAAAATGATGTTTGGTCTAAATATTAAAGATAGGTGTAGCCACTTCAATTTTGTTTCTCATTGGTTTTAAATGTATAAATATGCTCTGCTTGCCTTGGTTGTGGACTATTGGCTTTCAAGTTATTGGATATGGTTAAAAAGGTATAATACTGGTAACAGAAAGTTGACATAAAGCTGGTAATTTGGAAAAAGTAATTCTAGACAACTTGTGACATTGGGCCACCCTAGTGAGACAGGTCTAAATTGAGGTAATGTTTTTATGGAATTCTTATGCTAGAAACCAGGCTTCTAAAAGAATTTAGGAAATTATCCTTTTGTTGAGGTATTGGAGAGAATTGACAGTCAAACTTTACAACATAATAGATAGACTTGGGGTGCCTTGGAGACTAGATTGTTTGTTGGGGGTTGAGTTTTGCTTTCCAAAGCTGTGGCTTGCCCAGAAGTTATCTGTATTTTAATGCTAATTCCACTGCCCCAAAAACAGCTGCCTAGCAAGTTTTGCTTTCTAAAGCTGTGGCTTGCCCTGAAGTTATCTGTATTTTAATGCTAATTTCCACTGCTGGGAGAACAGCTGCCTAGTCACCTACTCAGAATTCAGGTGACCTCTTGGCTGTGTTCTGGTGTTACAAAGAGAACTTAAAGATTGTGATTTAGGATTGCCAGTGTTACATTGACTAACTCAAACTTATTTTTAATTAAGGAAAAATCAAACAGGTAGAGATTGTTACAGGATTTATAAAGGACTGATGAGCTTTTAGAACTTGTGAGAGCATTACAGCCAGTTTCCTTACTCCAACTGCCATTTCAAGACAGATTTAGAGGATTGATTTTATACAATTTGTTTTCATCATAGGAATTGTGAGTTTTCATTTCGTGAGCTTGCTTATAGTTTCAGAGAGCCCATAAAGTGATATCATTAAGAATGGCTAAAAGCTTTATATTATATAATTTTGTTGCTTCTTCAGTGTAAGAAGTTAGAACTTAAATCTTTCAATGTATATGGAAATTTTTATTACAAACCTTTGCTCTCAAAATGAGCTTTAATATTTGGGGAGTAGCTGTTACACTACTCCGGATAAGAATATTTAAAGCTAATTCTAAGCTTCTAAAGATATGTTAATTGGCTAAGTACCTCACCTTACCAGAGGACTTAGGTCTTTGTTATGCACATTGGAGATAAAGCTTCAGCTGTGTTAGTACAGAGTTGTGGACTAGAGTCATGGAAGTATTTTAAATAGAAACCTGGTAAAACATATCTTATTCCAAACAACAGTTAATTGGTTATTACTAAATACTGATATTTGGCCTATTACATATACAAATTTTTCAGACAAAATTGATAATTTTACTCTTTACATGCTTTTGTACTTCCTACATATTTGTGCGTACAACCCATAGGAAATGCGCTTAGTACATTTATAGGTGGTTCATCTAATGAAAAGGCTACAGGTATGATTGGATCACTTGTTTATTCTCTTGAATTTCTATTGCTTCAACACAGATTATTAAATTCCATGCTTTAGCCGCTGTTTTTAAATGTTAAAAATCAAGCTTTCGCTTCATATACTGATAGTCATTGTGTGGTTTGTGGTTTACAATTGATTTCTATTACTTAATGCTTTATTGGAGACAGGTTTTCTACTTAAAATCAGTGAGTGATTTCAGTGTAAATTGTCTGATAACTCACTGTCCTTTCAGTGCTCTGGCTCAGACAACTAAACAAAACCATAGATCCAGCTCTTTGAAAATGATAATGGGGTTGATAAAACACCCTCACGAAAAGAGGAAGACTCCATTTGCTTACTTTCAACGCCCAGCTTCACCCTGCCAACTCAGATTTCTAAATAAGGCTAAATCTGGACAATATTTACAGGATTTGACATTTCTAATAAATGCTTATGTTTAGGTAAATAAAGTTTGTGAGGTGCTGGAGAGATGGCTTAGTGATTAAGAAAGCTAAGTACTGTTCCTTAATAGACCATTTAAGAACTCAAACTAGATTGCCTGGGCTCCTTAACAAGGGAGGACTATAATACCAGACAGATTATAGGCCTTACATAAAAACAATTAATCAAAAAATCTTATTCTTTATATATCCAAAACAATAATGCTGGAGACAATAATTTGATATACAAGTCAATTTATAAATACAAGTGCTCAGTGTCCTCAATTTAATCCTCGAGGACTTACCTTAATAAATAATATCTTTACTATATCTTTATAAATAAAAAGGGGGAGTTATCCCTGTATGCTAAAATATGCTCCTTTTATTTCAATTTTAAAATTTGGATGCCAAAGTTTATGGCACCCTACAACTAGGCATACTTCTGCCTAGGTGAAATAGAGAGATCCACTTATTGACATGTTCCTGTCCAGATATTTTATATGGGGAAGAGGGAATGTTTGTGTTTTTTCTACAGGATGCTGCAGGAGTGTGCCAGCTGCCTGGGTGGTTGCTGAGACTTGCTGATCCTGGTTATTCAGCTCTCCTGGTTCGGGTCCCTGGAGTCATTTCTCTGCCCTGAGAGGAAGATAGAAGATTCCCCTTCATCCTTTGTCATCACAGAGATTTTGCCTTTGCTGCAGTCAGTGTTACCGCTGCGTGTGTTCCCGTCCCACTGTGGCCTACGATCAGACTCTGTACACTGCTGCTTCCTGGAGAAGACTGGACTCCAGCTGTTACCCCTGTCCCTTCATTTCCCTGGTGACTCTTGCTGCCTTAACTGGTAACTGGTGTTGTCATTTTACAGACTGTAGCTTCACAGAAAGCCACCTGTGTAAAGCTACAGTGACTGGAGAACTCTGTCCTGGTTATACAGATCTCAGAAATGGTTCCATTGTCTGCTGGTTGTTCCAGAGAAGAATGACTGATCCTGAACTGTCCTGGAAAAGACCTTGACACTTTCGCTGCTATTGTAGCAGCCATTACTGCTGCAGACATTGTGTCTGCAGTGTCTGGAGTTATCCTCCCCCAATCTATTGTTAGACAAGTACAGTGGGTGAACTTACTGGAGTAGTTACTAACAATTGGAAATTCTAAATTTCATTATGGGAGTGGCTTGACCACGGCCCTTGGTGGCAACAGCTGAGGAGGACCATATGAGGTGCCCACTACTTATCGGGAGTGGCTCTGTCTGATGCAGCCCTATGCTGTGGATCAGTATTCATACCATGGTTGGTTTACAAACTCAGATCTCAACAGTAACGTGATAAGGCCGTTATCACTCAAGCACTTGTGGCCATTGTACAAAGGGCCTCACCTGGAATTTGGTTATCTTGCTCAGGACTTACTCTGTATCTGAGTTCCCTGCTCCTGCACCCCATGGACCTGTGGGTCCATTTGCACTGGGAGGAGAGGGATTCTCTCTGTATTCTGAGTTCTCTGCTCTTGCACCCCATGGACCTGTGGGTCCATTTGCACTGGGATTGAGAGAGACTCAGTGATTTCCTTTGATCAGCCCCTGCACATCGCTGAGGTTTCCTCATTGCACGCGATAGGGTGATCATGACTGCTATAAAATTATAATTATAAGGGTGAGATGTAGAGGGCCACAATAACATGCGCCACCACTAGATGGCGCTGGCTTCCACTGCGCCCCACGTGGAAGGCCAAGTCAGTCAAGATGGCGCCAGCCTTCGCTGCGCCAGCTGGCCCCCCTCTCAGGAAGTTAACTGTGCGCATGTGCAAGAGTGCCTTCCTGCCAGGTCTTTGCCCATTCCGGGGCGTGCCTGATGAGATCATGAGTAAGCAACCAATCAGGTGTGGATGCGTTTGCGAGGGTTAAATAGGCGTGCCTGGCCGGCGCGCAGGGCTTCTCCATGACATAGGAATAAAGTATCACTCATAGCAAGAATTTCTATGTCTCGCGTGCTTCTTGCCGGCGGAAAGTCGCGCGTGGGACACCTATGGTCACTTGATTTTTGACAAAGGAGCGAAAACCATCCAATGGAAAAAAGATAGCATTTTCAGCAAATGGTGCTGGTTCAACTGGAGGGCAACATGTAGAAGAATGCAGATCGATCCATGCTTATCACCCTGTACAAAGCTTAAGTCCAAGTGGATCAAGGACCTCCACATAAAACCAGACACACTCAAACTAATAGAAGAAAAACTAGGGAAGCATCTGGAACACATGGGCACTGGAAAAAATTTCCTGAACAAAACACCAATGGCTTATGCTCTAAGATCAAGAATCGACAAATGGGATCTCCTAAAACTGCAAAGCTTCTGTAAGGCAAAGGACACTGTGGTTAGGACAAAACGGCAACCAACAGATTGGGAAAAGATCTTTACCAATCCTACAACAGATAGAGGCCTTATATCCAAAATATACAAAGAACTCAAGAAGTTAGACCACAGGGAGACAAATAGTCCTATTAAAAAATGGGGTTCAGAGCTAAACAAAGAATTCACAGCTGAGGAATGCCGAATGGCTGAGAAACACCTAAAGAAATGTTCAACATCTTTAGTCATAAGGGAAATGCAAATCAAAACAACCCTGAGATTTCACCTCACACCAGTGAGAATGGTTAAGATCAAAAACTCAGGTGACAGCAAATGCTGGCGAGGATGCGGAGAAAAAGGAACACTCCTCCATTGTTGGTGGGATTGCAGACTGGTAAAACCATTCTGGAAATCAGTCTGGAGGTTCCTCAGAAAATTGGACATTGAACTGACTGAGGATCCAGCTATACCTCTCTTGGGCATATACCCAAAAGATGCCCCAACATATAAAAAAGACACGTGCTCCACTATGTTCATAGCAGCCTTATTTATAATAGCCAGAAGCTGGAAAGAACCCAGATGCCCTTCAACAGAGGAATGGATACAGAAAATGTGGTACATCTACACAATGGAATATTACTCAGCTATCAAAAACAACGACTTTATGAAATTCGTAGGCAAATGGTTGGAATATCATCCTGAGTAAGCTAACCCAATCACAGAAAGACATACATGGTATGCACTCATTGATAAGTGGCTATTAGCCCAAATGCTTGAATTACCCTAGATGCCTAGAACAAATGAAACTCAAGACAGATGATCAAAATGTGAATGTTTCACTCCTTCTTTAAAAGGGGAACAAGAATACCCTTGGCAGGGAAGAGAGAGGCAAAGATTAAAACAGAGACTGAAGGAACACCCATTCAGAGCCTGCCCCACATGTGGCCCATACATATACAGCCACCCAATTAGACAAGATGGATGAAGCAAAGAAGTGCAGACCAACAGGAGCCGGATGTAGATCGCTCCTGAGAGACACAGCCGGAATACAGCAAATACAGAGGCAAATGCCAGCAGCAAACCACTGAACTGAGAATAGGACCCCCGTTGAAGGAATCAGAGAAAGAACTGGAAGATCTTGAAGGGGCTCGAGACCCCATATGTACAACAATGCCAAGCAACTAGAGCTTCCAGGGACTAAGCCACTACCTAAAGACTATACATGGACTGACCCTGGACTCTGACCTCATAGGTAGCAATGAATATCCTAGTAAGAGTACCAGTGGAAGGGGAAGCCCTGGGTCCTCCTAAGACTGAACCCCCAGTGAACTAGACTGTTGGGGGGAGGGCGGCAATGGGGGGAGGGCTGGGAGGGGGGAGGGGGATGTTTGCCCGGAAACCGGGAAAGGGAATAACACTCGAAATGTATATAAGAAATACTCAAGTTAATAAAAAAAAAATTAAAAAAACGGGATCTTAAAGAATTGAGTATTTCTATAAATAAATGTTTAAATGTTATTAGACAAAATGAACAAGTAAATAAATAATAAAATACTTTTTATAGTAGCTGGAGAGGTGCTACTTGAATGTGCAGTTAATGATCTTGAGTTTGCAGAGGGTCTGAGGCTTAGTTCCCAGGACCCACATGGCAGCTCACAACACCATCTTCTAAACTCTGGGGACCATCACATGGACATGGTACATTTACATACATGTGCATGGATAAACAACTCATACATGAAATAGATACAGCTAAGGAATGTAATGTAACCTGTGTGTGTATTTTTATACGCACATGGGAAATCTGAATCTATCCTGAGCTGTTATTATCTTATTGGATTGTGTGTTTACTTGGAATTTGTATTCATTGACTCTTCTGTATTTTCTCTAATTTTTTAATATGACTTATCAATAAAAAAGTATTATCCTGGAGGCTCCTTTAACAGAGAAAAATCTGTTAATTTTTCTCTCCAGCACAATTTTACATTTATTGAAGGTAACTTAATTCATGCAAGATAAAAATCATTTCAATAGATAAAGAAAAAACTTTTCAAAGTTTAGCCCACAGTCATGATAAATTCCTCAGCAGATTCATGAGAAGCCATTTTCTCCAACAATAAAAGTTATCTGTAACCTCTATGACTAAACACACGTAATGATGAAACATTGCACGCTTCCCTCTGACACTGCGAACAAGTGCACTCTCTGAAGACGAGCTTTCTCTTCAGCATTCACTGAATGTTCTAAACAGGCAGTACCAGAGAAAGAAGAGTATAGCTTACAAATCAAGCATGTCTTGTAATAGGAATTATGAATTAGAACTTGCTGGAAATGAACGTATGGTTCAAATGTTAAGAATATGTCCTGATCTCACAGAGGACCTCAGTTCAGTTTTCAGCACACACTGAAGGCAGCTTACAACACATGAAATTCTAGTTCCAGAGAACCCAAAACCTTCTTCTAGTCTCTGGTATCTTACCCCATGCTTAGTCACGCCATAGAAGAAAAATACATCTTTAAAAAAAACTCCGGAAAAAGATTAAAAACATGGTAACTAGAAGATTTTTAGGATAAATAATATAAAAGTGAATTATATTTATTACAGGAAATAATGAATAATTAGGAAAATCATTTTAAAACTGATACCATTTATAAAAATAATCGAAGAATACATATTTAAGAGTAAACACATTATCATTCATGTATGCAAAATACTTCTGCATCAGTTTCTTAAAGTTGCTGTAACAGACAAAAACATAGGCCACTTGACAAAATAGAATTTTACTGCCTCACAGTTCTGGAGACCAGCAGCCATTCTTCACAGGTTTGGCAGGGCCAAGTGTTTGTCCCTGGCCCTGCTGTTTCCAGAAATCCTTGGTGCTCCTGACTCACAAATGCATCTAGTCACCCGGCCATCTGTCTTACAGCTATGGAGTTGTCATTTTCTAACCAAATCTCTTCCTTTTATCACATCTCAGTCACACTAGATTAGAGATACTGTGAATGACCTTAACTTAACTTGACTCCAAACAACTAATTTACAAAGAAGCTCATATTCTGAAGTACCTAGAAATTAGGATTTTAATGCGTATGTTTTTGAAGGCATAATTCAACTCAAAACACAGCAAGTGAAGTACAAAAAGGCTTGGCAAGCTCCTGCCTGCTGGGTCCCCAGCAAGCCCAACAGCCATGAGGTCTGCCCTCACCTCTTTGCCCTCCATCTTCCAGTTCCAAATCTCTAACCACAACCCAGACACCCACAGCCATCAGCATCCACCAGTTGAGACCCCTACCACCAATCCCCTGCCTCAAGGTTCCTCTGGGCAAACCCAGTAGTGGGGAGCTCCACGCTACCCCATCTGCCCTCTATTTCCAGGGCCACAACTCTCTGAAATTCTTTCTTTTATCTCTTATATTCTATTGGCGATGCTTGTGTTTGTAGTTACTGTTCTCTTTTCTAGGGTTTCTATCTCCAGCTACTGACAGGATAAACAGAGGTCTGCAACCATCAGGAATCACCAGCTCTACCTGCATCCCTGGACAGCTGCTACTACAGGATCAACCAGCTCTACCTGCCATGCCAGAGGCCTGGTGACAGGAACTACCAGCTCTACCTGCAGCCTCACTCCCACCAGTGACTAACAGGCCTGCCAACATTAGGGACAACTAGTTGGATAAAGAAGTCAAAGAGCAAAATCCTAGGTAATATGGCACCACTAGAACCCAGCTATCCTACTACAGCAAGTCCTGAATATCCTAACACACTTGAATTGCAAGAAAATGGCCATAAATCTAATCTTATGAAGGTAATAGAGGCCTTTAAAGTGAAAATAAATAAACCCCTTAAAGAAATACAGGAAAATACATTCAAACAGGGAGAGACCCTTAAAAACAAAGCAAAGAGATATTTAAAAAATACAGGAAAATACAATCAAAAGGTGAAAGAATTAATAAAATTGTTCAAGACCTGAAAATAGAAAATATAAACAATTTTTTTAAAAAAAAAGCTAAGGCAATTCTGGAGTTGAAAAACCTAAAAAAGAGAACAGCAAATACAGACACAAATATAACCAAGAGAATACAAGAGATGCAAGAGAGAATTTCAAGAGTAGAAGTTATCATAGAAGAAATTGATACATCTGTCAAAAGAATGCTAAAAATGAAAAGTTTCTAACATAAAACATCCAGAAAATATGTTACACTATGACAAGACCAAATGAAAGAATAATAGGAACAGAAGAAGGAGAAGACTCCCAACTCAAAGAGCCAGAAAAAACGTACAAGAAGCTTACAGAACAACAAACACATTAAACAAGAAAGGAAAATCCTCCTGCCACATAATAACTAAAACAGTTAATGTACAGAACAAAGAAAAATATTAAAAAGCTACAAGGGATAAAGACCAAGTATCATAAAAAGGCAGACCTATTGGAATTACACCAGACTTTTCAACAGAGACTTTAAAAGCCAGAAGGGCCTGCGCAGATGTTCTACAATCTCTTAAGAGAGCACAGACAGCAGCCCAGACTTCTATACCCAGCAAAATTTTCAATCACAATGGATGGAGAAAAATATTCCATGACAAAAGCAAATTTAAACAATATGTTCCACCAATCCAGGCATATGGAGGTTACTAAATGGAAAATTCTAATACAAGGAGGGTAACTATACTCAAGAAAACACAAGAAATAGATAATTCTACACCAGGAAATCCAAAAGGAGAGAACTGAGAAACATACAAAAGCCCACACATACAATGCCACCATCAACATCAAATTAACTAATAGTCACTGGTCATCAATATCTCTCAATATCAATGGACTCAATCCACCAATAAAAAGAAGTAAATACACCCAAGAGGAGTAGAAGGCAGGAAATAATCAAATTCAGAGCTGAAATCAACCAAGTAGAAACAAAAATGTCTACAAAGAATCAACAAAACTAGGAGCTGGTTCTTTGAGAAAATCAACAAGATAGATAAACCCTTACCCAGACTAACCAGAGTGCACAGAGAGTGTATCCAAATTAACAAAATCAGAAATGAAAAGGGAGACATAACAACAGAATCTGAGGAAATTCAAAAAGTCGTCAGATTCTCATCTTAATTGGTTACAGAATACTTCATTTCAAAAAAAACATGAATAATAGGATGATTGCAGCAGACAACTTAGAACAACTTAAGGAAATTTCAGAAAACCAAACACTAAAAGTAATATGTCTAATCACATATTAAAAGGTAACATTTTTCATTTCACCTATAAATATGACTCGCATGTTTATAGATTCTTTTTTTTTTCTTTTTTCTTTTTTTTTTTTTCGGAGCTGGGGACCAAACCCAGGGCCTTGCGCTTGCTAGGCAAGTGCTCTACCGCTGAGCTAAATCCCCAACCCCATGTTTATAGATTCTTAATGATGTATTATGGTTTTTGTTTTGTTTTCTTTTGTTAACTATTGTACAACTACGTTTTTTGTCATTACGTTCAGGAGTAATTTTCTACAGGTTCTTCCTTGGAATGGTCACATAGTTTCTGGTATAAAGGGTGCATCCTTTGTAAATAGCCACAGCAATCATATTATCTTGTGTAAAACTGAAAGAGTTTTATTTGTTTCAGATGTTCTTACATCTTTAATACAATAAAAACATCAACATGTAATGTTCACCTTTTGCTTCTTACTAATCAGACATTTATGAAACCACTTTGCTAATGACTTATCCATATTAACTGTGTTCTTAAACTTACTGACATGTATTCACTGATAGAGCTCAGTCACTAATCTGACATTGACATTTATTTGCACAAGACTGACTTGTTCTACAATCGTTTGCTTCTAGTCTCACTAATCCCTTTAGTTATCAGATTTTTCCCACTAAATTTTCTTTATTAGTTTGTATTGCACTCACTGTTTCCATTTCTTAGTTCAGCACAGAAATGGAAATGCAGTCTATGTATTCACTGTCTTCTTTCACAGGTTAATTCTTTGGAATTCTTTCATCTCGTGGGACGTAGCAGGAATCCGTTTCTCTTTAAAAGTGGAGTTTATTTATATTGTCATGCAAATTGTATATACATTTGTTTGTATGGATGTACGTAAATTTATATATTAATTCCCCATTATCCTCATTTGCTTTCCAACAAAGTAGAGGTTTCTCTACTTAAATGCACAGAGTGTGTTTGTGTGTCTGTGTATGTATGCGTGATTATGTAATGTTAACCATATTAAAATATTTTCCAATTATAAGTCATTGAAAGTCAAAGCAAACGAGCAGATAAATATTTTAACATCAGAGTACAATATATTGGCATGATACACTATTGTAATACACTAAGTTCACTCTATTTTTATTTATTTATTATTTTATTTTATTTACTTATCTATTTTATTCATTTTATTTTAAAATGCTTTTAAAAAGTCAATTTGGTTTTGGAAACAGGTTTGGTGCTGCTTAGACTGGTCTCACTATGTGCACATAGCCAAGGTCAACAACAGACCTGTACTGAGCTGCTTCTGTGTCCCAAATTCTGGGGTTCTAGAACAGACTACCACAGCTGATGAGCAAAGGCAGCTTCAGTGTATTTTAATAAAAAAAATGCTTATGATTTTTAACATCAGCTATGGATAAGTAAAAGCATTAAAAATTATTTGCATTTTGAGCAATCAAGATAACTGTGTAAGTGCTTTTTGTCACCAAGCTGGACAAGCTGTTTGGTTCCAATGCTCACAAACTGTACGGTGGCCTTCACATACACACCTACACACTCAAAATAAAAATAAATAAATTTAAAAATAGATGTATTTAAGTTTTATATAAAGCTATATAAAACAGTACATATTAAATATACTTTATTGATGAAATAATACTATATTAAAGGAAATAATTTAAATACATTGAAATATGAATTTGTTTTTAAAAACAAGTTTTAATATCAAAATAAATGCATAAACATGAAAATACTGGAAATCTCCATCGGCAGTAAGGAAACACTCCTGACACATTAGTTAGGGATTATTATAGGAACAAGAGCCAAACAAAACACAAGCCACAGAGCAAACCACACTGCATATGAACGCATGCACCAACAGCTCACATGCCATGGTTACCTGAACTGCATGAGCATAAGGCTTTATCTGTAAAACAATGTGGAAGTAACGTCAAACATACAACTGCCAGTTGTTACGGGCAGAGGAACTGCATTCAAAATGTTAAAAAGAGTGAAAATGCCATGCTAATTCAGAAGAAGAATTATACATGAATACAAATTAAAAGAAAATCTGACTAATTGAAAGACTTATAAGCTAAGAGCAGAAATTAAGATACACCAATCAAAGTCTATATAACACTTCTGTCAGGAACATGGGCATATTATATACTCTGAAAAATCAAGTGGTAATTACTAGACAGAGAACATTAACCAACTGAGGAACTGAAATTAGATGAACCATTGAAAAGTATCACTCATTTTGGACAGTTTAAAGTTGATTTCCTTTTAAGAATATTGAAAAGTAAACATTCAAAATTTGAAGGATACAGTTACTTAAATATTTTAATACCATTTTAAAATGATGGAAATCATCAAAAAGTAAAGGGATATATTTTGCTTCTTTTTGTAATACAATTGATATGTCTAATGGAGGGAATGTAATTTACTGTTGTTGTCTGAGCTCCACCTCGGTTACCTGACAATAACCAGGTAAGCTCTGGACCACAGTTACCTGGCAATAACCAGCTAGGCCTGATTCACTGTAGAAGGGATCTCCCCACCATCCTGTTCCTCTTGCTGTCTTGTCTTCCTGTCCCCACTCTCTCCCCATTCCCTTCCCTCCTCTCTCCTCATGTGCCCATGGCCAGCCTCTATTTCTGTTCCTCTCTTTCTCTTCTTCTCTTCTTCTTCTTCTCCTCCTCTTCCTCCTCTTCTTCTCTCCCCTCCCCCTCTTCCTCTCTCTCTCTCTCTGCCTTTCTCTGCCTCTATTACCCTCTTGACTCCTCTCCCCATGCCCTGAATAAACTCTATTCTATCCCATACCATCCTGTGACTGGTCACGTTGGGGGGATGCTGCGTATGCTTCAGCATGGGCTCCCCTGGGTACCCCCTCCCCACACCTCACCACACTCCACAGAACACATATCAGTAGTACAAGGCTTATTTTCTAACATTGAATTAAAGTTTCAAAAGTGTGATGATATTTCTAAAGTAAAGTTTCCAAATGTAGGAACAGTACGTTTGCCAACTGTTCACAAGACTGATCTGTCAGAAGCCTACAGAGCAGATCAATTACATAAAGTATTTTGTAGGAAGCAAAACAGAACTTTTTTCCTGGCCACAGTACCTGAAGCACAGTGGGAACAGTAGAAGAGGTACGGGAAACCATTTCTCAAGAGAAGAAATGTCTAACTGCAGACAAAGGAAATAAATCTAGTAGACTAACAATTTCATAAATATTGTAACATTTAGAAGATCATATTTTAGTTAACTAAGAAAGAATTGAATGCAATGGGTTATATTAGGATTAAAACAACAAACAACAATGAAATCAGCACCAATTGTAATTATCAAGCTTCACCAAGGGACTCACACATTATTAAATTTCAAACTTACCACCCAACAATTTTGTTTAAAATAAAAGTACTAGTCATCTATATAATTTTTAAATCTAATGATCCTCACATTGTATTATGTATCCTCACATATTATCAACTTTTCTCTTCTCTATTTAGTATACAACCATACTGTTTTTATTTGGGTCTACCTAAAATGTTTACCGCAGTTCCCATTTTCAGTATCTCCAAAGTGCTCTTCAAAGCTCATATGAACTATATACACCACTCCATCCTATTATAGGACACATATACACACTCACAGAGAGAGGGAGGGAGACAGGGAGACAGACAGACAGACAGGCAGACAGACAGGCAGGCAGACAGACAGACAAACAGGCAGGCAGACAGGCAGGCAGACAGAGATAGGAGAACAAGATTATGATACTGTCATGATACTTAGTTTTTCTATTGATGTATTTTTTTCCCTCGATATTTTTAAAAGATACTAAAACTTGAGTAGTTTTTCTCTAAATTAAGGGATTTCAGAGTTGAAAACAAAGGGACACTTTGTTAACTCTAGCTTATTAGCATGATAACGGAACACTCTAAGGAGGGCTATGGCTTCACTGGAGAGCAGTCTGGACAAAGAGGTTGCTCTGCAGGGACTCAGCACAGAACCCACGGAGGGTCAGAGTCCTAGATCATCTGAAGATCCTGATTAAAGATGCTTTGTGAGTAACAAAGTATCCGTGTCTGGAAAGTTCTAGAGTAAATCTATTTGTATCAGGAATTGCCTTCAGCAGCAACACCATTTGGTCACTGTTGCCATGGCAATGGCCATAGATTCCCAGTCTATCTTTGGCTCAATTCCCAACTCCACCTGGGAGCAGTTATATCAGATTCCAAATAAAAGGCAGACATCTTCTAGGCAGACATCTTCTACCCTCTCTTTCTCTTCTGTCTCCTGTCCCTTCCCCTTGTCATATTCTCCCATTAAATCTCTCCATGTGGTACCGTGTTGGCTTGGTGTGCTTTATCCGGGCGCAGGTCGATATTTAAACAACAACATCATCAATATTTTAATGTCCCAGTAAAGTAACTCCAACCTGCAGCCATCACACAATGAAGCACCAGGGAAACTACCTTGCTCAGACCTGGCTTCAGATAACCACTGTAACTTGGGACACTTCAGTGAAGATCAATGTAGATAAAATTCTCAGGGTATTTTTGAATGCTATTCTTTTTTGACTTTCTAAGACCTCTGTTAAGAGGACCGGTAGGTATGTCAGCATCATTTACACTTTTTTTGTAACTCTGAATGTAACTCTGTCCCAGTTGGTGAAAGAGTTATACCTCTACCTAATTAGTGTGTCTGGGGCAGTTATAGCATCAAGCCCCACAAGGTCGACACGTACTTAATGTTCTTGTGTTTAAAGTGAGGAAGATGTCAAAGAAAGTTAAATGGAAAAATATAACAAAATAAAGCCAAAATGCAGATGGATATCTTAACTAAAATCTATAAGAAATTTAAGTATATATATACAAATTACCAGAGTTCTGTCAGAAAGAACTTAAAGAATTACAAAGCATGGACTGGGAGTAAACATGGAAGAATTTAGTTTCAGGATTGAAATCCTCAAACATATCCATAACTGCGAACAACAACAGAAGCAGGGAGAGAAGAGACTCTGTCTATAAAAAAGGGCACGCTGGCCGACATCCGCATTAAGTTAGATGAATTAGTACACAGGGAGACACATTAATCATCTTCATGTCATAACCAACTGTCCTACTCCACAATCTAAGGAGAATGTACATAGATTATACATAGATTATAGTTGCCAGAAGAATAGACAATTTCATTGTGATAATGTAACTTTTCCAACAAAGTCGGTTGTAATAGCAGTTACCAATAGGAATATGTGAGGGTTTATGGTTTCAGAGGGTTAATAAAGAACTATGAAAATTATTTTAAATTAGTTTTATCTGAATATCTGATATTGTGCTAGTGGAAATAAAATTCTAGTTATTAGAGAGAATTATTTTTTAGAAAGATGAAGCTCATTCCTTGGGCTTTCCTGTGACTCTCAGAGGACCAATCTTAATTTTATACATATTCAACACTTTTAGATTTCTAATTTAGTCCAATTCATCAAAAGGAGGTGATATGTCTGGAAAAAAGTTGTGACCATCAAGCATACCTCTCATTACCAACAAGTAACAACATGGTTTGTTGCTTTTAACTGGATACTTATGAAATCTCACCAATGCCAGTCAGCTAACACCTGACAGAAATGTCAGGAAACAAGAACCCTGTGACCATATAAAAAGAATACAGCTCACGCATGATAGTGAGAGAAAAAGCCTTCATCTCATGTCTCTACCACTTATTTGTCAGAAAAGCACAACTAATGGGGTGGAAGACAAGCCGAGTGCGGCATTTTCAGTCTATGAGAGTGTTATTAAATTATACAAAGCTAATGTAGAATGGCCTGACACAGTTGCTAGTAATTAAAACAAGAACAATTGTACTGGTTTGTATTTGATCAATCCAGTATGTGTGCATGCGTGTGTCTGTGAACATATGGATGTGTTATATGTTTATATGCACATATATGGATGGGTACTGAGGAAATGTGCACACGTGTTATCTACACTGCTCTGAAACAAGGTTTTTCACTGAACCCGGTGCTCACCAGAAGGGCTAGGGCGGCTCTTCAGTGAACCGCAGGAATCTGCCTGTGCTGGCTTTCACAACGTGGAACTCTGAGTGTGTACGAGCTGCTCACGTGCTTGCTAGGATAGAAATCAGGCCCCTCTGGCTGCGGAGCACAGTGCTGACAGCCAGTCCCCAGGCACTAGATCTAAGAATCTTTACTAATATATGATGAGGTACTATGCTTTAAGCATCTCCATCACTTACATGACATCACTTACAGTTACATGACCAAGCTTTATTGTATTAGCTATCTCATTTCTACTTTAAGTCTCTAAATACTTACACCTTCAAAAGGTTGTATGTATTTGATGTTATATCATATAATATGCGACTGGAATGATTTTAATATTGTTCATATGCATGCCTTTAACCCGATGTTACTGTTTTAAACTATTAAAAACCATAATAGTAGCCATGAAAACACTAACAAACACTCATTAGCAATTATAATGCTGTTTTCACTCTGTCAGATGTACAATCATGATTAGAAACATTCAATGAATGTATGATAAAGTTTGCAAAACTTACTTTGCAACCTGCGTGTTGGGCTCTCTCCATGCAGCTGTCTCCGTGGCATATATGGAGAAGGGTGAGGGAGTGGCAATGAGGAGACATCATGGGTCTGAAGTTTGTACCAGTGTGGTTCATCATCTAACAGAGCTGTTTCCAATTCAATTAAAATCTACAAACCAAAGACACAAAGCCGTTACACCAATAAAAATGAAATCTCTTCAATAGCCTATGACTTTTACAATATTATCAGAGTAATTCTATTTACAACAAAGTAGTGGATTTAATGTTGCCAAATTGTCAGCAATGTTTTGACAGTAATTAAATGAGAAACAATTTTTTTAATGTTTTAGTGAATTTATACTTTCAATAGCTACATTTCTATACAGACCTTGACCAATCAAGTCAATATTAAATTTGTAATATATTATGCAAAATAAATAGCAATTTTTATTTTTAAGCTGACTGTGATAACTGATATTATTTTTATTTTCAAAATCAAAAGCATTTTAATTTACAGGTCCTAGTATAATAATTTCATAATAATTGATAAATGAGAAGAAAAATTAATTAACAACCAACCATGCCACATTATTTATATCTACTACGAATAAAAAATGACTATTTTTGTCATTTAGAAAAGGATTCTAAAGCTAAAAATAGGTAAAAATGACTTAAGGTCAGATAAGCTTGTTAGTAACAGATAAAATGAAGCTTTCTTCCTTAAAACTCGATGCGTACTGAACCATACCACTGACAGTTCAAACCAGAACCTCACATCATTAGCTCCATATATACTAGCTAATAATGTATGGCTGTTGGGTGTCATTTAAAAACAAACCGGAAAAGACAAGAATTGGAGCTTGACATGTATCATATCATCCTATGGATGGTATAATATGATTTTTTAATTATAAGAGAAATCAATTTGTAGAAATGATTTTCTGTTTCCCTTGAGATTATTATGCAAGTATGACAGAGCTTGTGCATATCTTGTAGGTCTACCATGCGAGGATAAAGTGGTCAATTACAAATTATCATGCCATTTGGCTACAAGTAAACAGGCAAACACTGTTATTTTACTAGGTCTAAATGTCCCCTGTACATTTTCAATATTAGAGGCACTATGATGTCATGTTAACACATACTATACTTATTTAATCCTTCTACTAAATTTGAGCTACATATTAACATTATTTACACTTGGCTAAAGAGGGAGACTGATGCAGGACAGATGAACTTGCTGGATGCAGGGCTAGAAAGTGAGAGTACCAGAAGTGCAGAGAGGCCAATGGCTAGAGTCATTGTTCCCAAGAACCGCGTGATCCTTCTATCCAAATGATTACTAGGTCTGTAACTCTTTAACTCACGTCATTCAGTTCATATTTCTTTCTTTTATTTTATCCATGCCATTCTCCTTTCACATAACCAGGAAAAGTGGGTAGACTAAAAAAAAGATTTCATGAAGCAAATGACTGATTTTTCTTACTATCATATGCAAACAGAGAGTGTCTTCATCTCTCATCCCTCTTCTGTTTGTTCTCCACATTACAACTGGAAACATTTTTCTCTACTCACAATTTAGACAAACTTTGTTGAAAACTTTCACTGGTTCCCATTATTCGTAGGGTTTAACCAAGTAGGGAACATGCTCCGCTGTCCTTTTAACCTTGAAGCGTCATGTCCTCCCTGCAAAGTTGAGGGAGCTGCCCCAACTCATAAACCTGATGCCTTGTTATTCTCTCTGCAGAAATCTCAGTCTCCTTCACTGTACAAATCCTTGTGAAAACTTCTTGTGATGACTTTAGTCCAGCACAGCAATTATACGTCCCTACTACATTCTCCTCATCACAGCAATGTCTGAATCCACCATGAGATACAAATTCTTGAGGTAAACCCATAGAAAAAATGCCCAATACATTATATATGTTACATAATAATCAAGGAATAAAATAACAAAAAGCTAAAAGCACTCGACAAGGCAACAGTGTGTGTGTCAAGTGCAAGTCACACCTTCTCATCCTGTATTAGGAGTCTTCCCCAGCCCTTTGTTATCATGGGGTTCTGCTTGCTTGGGTCTTGGCTTTTGGTCTTGAGACTGAGCTTCACCGTGCTGGCCTCATTGCACCTAAATTGTTGACTCAAAGGATCAGCTTTCCTAGGAGCTGATATCATAGGCCTATGTCACTGCTTACACACCAGCTTCACTAAGAATCTTAAAACACTGTTTTCTTTATTATTGCTAAGCTTTATCTTAAAGCAGTGAATTCCTTCTGCTGAATTAAGCCATTTAACCTTGTGACTCTACCGGAAGCAGTAAACAACAAAATGGACTAAGGCAGTCAGCCTTAACTACTCGCAGGTACCTCTCCTAGGAATTCACTTTCTTCCTCTCGAACTCGAGCTTGATCCCAAAGGGTGATTTCGAGCATTCGTTCCCGGAATTCTCTTCGGTGAACAGGAGAATAAATGAAAGTCTGGTTCCATTTGGGTTCCAAAGTTTTCTTGACTGTTTTTGTTCTTCTCTTGTTTTTATCACTATTTTAATAAAAAGAAAATATGCAAACTTACATGCAAGGTTTTTACTCATATTTTATCAATTTAAAAATTTCTCAGGAAAAAAGTCAAGTAAGGTTTAAACTTCCTACCAAATTATGAAATATCATGCTGTGACTTAATCAGAGTAACAGCTCAAACAAACCTCTTAAGCTGCAGAAAGTTAATTGGAAAAAGAAAATACATAAATTGCAATTTTCCTTCATGAAAGCAGGTAAGCAGCAATTGTAATATATATTTTTATATTTATAACCAGCAATTGTAAAATATATTTTAAGAACTTTTAAGAAGTGCTATTTGCTTTTGTGACAAAGGAAAAAGAAAAAGAAAAAAAAGAAAAAACTCCAAAATATATTTTTAAAGACACAAAAATACTGATTTTTTTGTAAGGTAGCCAAAATAATGTTAGATGGAAATAGAGGATAATTATCTTGACAGGTGGGACTTATAGCTAGGAGGCTTTCATACTTACTTGGATGGACTATCTGTAGTTAGGAAATATTTTTAACTGCATACACATCATTTATATGTACATTGTACTTATAAATTACATACATGTCTTCTTATGTTATTAGCTACGTTAAAATATATTTTAACATATAATTTAACATTAATATACATTTTAAAATAGAAGATTAAAGATTAAAAGTATAGAATTGACTCTAATTAGAACTAAAAAGTGAAGGACATGAAGTCATAAATCATTAGTTTAATTGAAGATATGAAAGGCAAAGGTCTTACATTAAAAAGGAATCCCTATAACTTTGGTTGGCCTAGCCTCCATGTCAAGTATGCTTCATCCCAGGGATGAAAGGTTGGTTCAATATATGAAAGTCCATTAACATAATCCACTATATAAACAAACTCAAAGAAAAAAAATCACATGATCATCTCCTTAGATGCAGAAAAAACATTTGACAAAATGCAACACCCTTCATGTTAAAAGTATTGGAGAGATCAGATTAGGCCCATACCTAAACATGATAAAAGCAATTTACTGCAAACCAACAGCCAATATCAAATTAAATGAAGAGATACTTGAAGCAATACCCCTAAAATCAGGGACAAGACAAGGATGCCCACTCTCCCCATATCTATTCAATATAGTACTCCAATGCTAGCTAGAACAATAAGACAACAAAAAGAGATAAAGGGGATTAAAACTGGCAAAGAAGAAATACAGGTATCACTATTTGCAGATGATATGACATATATTATACATAATCAAACCCAAAAATTCTACCAGAGAACTTCTCCAGCCTATAAACAACTTCAGCAATGTGGCCAGATATAAAATTAACTGAAATAAATCAGTAACCTTCATTTATACAAATGATAAACAGGCTGAAAAAGAAATTAGGGAAACAATTTCCTTTACAATAGCCACAAATAATATAAAATATCTTAGGGTAACTCTAACCAAACAAGTGAAAGATCTGTATAACAATGACTTCAAGTCTCTCAAGGAAGAAATCAGAGCAGAAAATGGCGAGATCTCCCATGCTCATAGATTGACAGAATTAACATAGTAAAAATAGCCAGACTACCATAGGCAATCTAGAGATTCAATACAATCCCCATCAAAATTCCAACACTCTTCAAAGGCATGGGAAAAGCAATTCTCAAATTCATCTGGAAAGGCAAAAAATCCAGAATAGGGAAAACAATTCTTAACAATAAAAGAACGGCTGGGGGAAATACCATTCCTGGAATTAAAAAAAAAAAACCTGCCTGGTATTGGTACAGAGATAGACAGGTTGATTAATGGAATAGAACTGAAGACCAAGAAATAAAACCACACACTTACAGACACTTGATCTTTAACAAGGAAGATGAAAAACTACAATGGAAAAAAGAAAGCATCTTCAATAAATACTCTCATTGTCTGTCTGTATGTAGAAAAATGAAAATAAACCCATATTTGTCACTTTGCACAAAGCTCAAGTCCAAGTGGATCAAGGACCTCAACATAAAACCAGATACACTGAATGTAATAGAAGAGGAAGTGGGAAAGAGCCTTGAACTCATTGGTACAGGGAGAAACTTCCCAAACAGAACTCCAATGGCTCATGCTCTAAGATCAAGAATTGATAAACAGGACCTCATGAAACTGGAAAACTTCTATAAAGTAAAGGACACTGTCAATAAGACAAATCAGCAACCTACAGATTGGGAAAACATCTTCACTAACCCCACATCCAATAGAGGGCGAACATTCACAATACATAAAGAACTCAAGAAGCTTACCACCAAAACACCAAATAACCCAATCAAAAACTGGGATATAGAACTAAACACAAAATTCACAACAGAGGAATCTCAAATGGCCGAGAAACACCTAAAGAAATGTTCAAAGTTCTTAGTGATCAGGGAAATGCAAATCAATGCAACCCTGAGATTCCACCTCACACCAGTCAGAATGGCTAAGATCAAAACCTCAGGTGACAACACATGCTGGCAAGTATGTGGAGAAAGAACAACACTCCTCCATTGCTGGTGGGAGTGCAAACTTGTAGATTGTAGAACCACTCTGGAAATTAATTTGGAGGTTCCTCAGAAAATTGGAAATAGACCTACCTAAAGACCCAGCAATACTTGGGAGTATACACAAAAGACGCCCCACCATGCTGCAGGAGCACATGTTCCACTATGATCATAGTGGCATTATTTGTGATAGCCAGAAGCAGGACAGAAGAATAGATACAGAAAATGTGGTTCATATACCCAATGGAATAACAGTCAGCTATTAAGAATAAGGGCATCTTGAGTTTTGCAGGCAAATGTATGGAATTAGAAAATATCATCCTAAGGGGGGTAACTCTCCCAAAAGATGTGCACGGTTTGTACTCACTAATAAGTGGAATATTAGCCAAAAAAAATACAAAATACCCAAGACACAGTTTATAGAACTCAAAAAGCTCAACAATGCAAAGGACCCAAATGAGGATGCCTCAGTACAACTTCAGAGGAATAAGAAAGCAACGATAAGGGGGGACGAACGGAGGGAGGGAGGCAGTCCCCAAGGCCTGACACCATTACTGAGGCTATGGAGTTCTCACAATAAGGGGTCTACCATGACTGCCCTCCAAAAGACCCAACAAGCATCTGAGTCTGATGCAAATATTTGCACCTAACTAATGAACAGAAGGTGCTGACCCCTCTGGATGAATTAGGGAAAAGCTGGGGGAACCTGAGGAGGAGGACAACCCTGTAAGAAGACCAGCAGTCTCAATTAACCTGGACCCCAGAGATCTCTGAGACACTGGATCACCAACCAGGCAGCATCCACCAGCTGAGATGAGACCTCCAGCACATGTACAGCAGAGGACTGCTGGATCTGGGTTCAGTCAGAGAAGATGCACCTAACCCTAAAAAGACTGGAGGCCCCTGGAAGTTTAGAGGTCTGGTGGGGAGGGAGTGGGTGGTGGGCACATCCTCATGGAGACAGGGGGAATGGTAGGGAGAATGTGGAATCGTCAGAGGGTGGACTGGGAAAGGTATAAAATTTGGAGTGTAAAAAAATAAAGCAGAAAAAAAGAAAGAAAGAATCCCTACAGTGATCAGAAACGGGACTACTTTCCGCAGTCCCTCACAAACACACATACTTTGAAATCTCCACCGTCATCTCCTCACAACTATGACTAACAACATAACAAGTAAAAAGAAATGGGTTTTTCTTTTCTTTAAATTAACTGAAATCATCAAATTGCAATCATCATATTTACTAATTGTATTTAAAAACAAATATTAATCTACGCAGTTATTTTTAAATAGGTTGCTAAAAATAAAATAAATCCATATTCTCTGCAGGCAACACAATAAACATTTGTCCAATCTAAATGAGTTTAATGTTCACTTTAGCACTTTGGGTTTCTGTTTCACTTAAAACAACAAGCAAAAGCTTGGTAATAGTACTCAAAATTTATAAAGAAAAGAAATATATTTGTGGTCATAACCAACTTTACTTCAAAATACTACCTTTACAGAACATGGTATAGAAAATGTTTTTTGACTACCATGATTGGAGCAGATATACCTTCTATACATCACTGAAGCTCTAAGAAGTCTTATCAATTAAATAGCAACTGTTATTTCATCTATTCAATGATATTTTCCTAAAAAATTGTCAGGAAAAATTAAATTAATAGTTAATGTTTATTATCTTATTCATGTTTTAAAAACTTGGTCAAAAGAAAAGAGAAAAACTAAGATGATAATGTGACTTTCTCATTATTGCACACAAAAAAAGAAAGAATTCCCTATTAAAGATTAAACTATAACACAACCCATTCAACAATGTAAGCTTGAAAAGTATTTACCTGTTCTCAAATACTTGGTATCTGACAAGTACCTCAGCTGAGAAATGACCTGAGTAAAAAGTTCTAATACTTCTCACATTCTCTGAGGTTTTAAAAAGACAAGTTAAACACTGTATTGGAATATAGAGAACAAGGTAAGGTGAGATGCCTTTATTGTAACCCTTTATTTTCTTCAAAAAAGAAGAAAAACTAGGCAAAGTAATATAAAATTAAATAATGAAACCTAATCAGGAAAAAAATCAGTACACTTTTAGACTCTTAAAAGTAGAATGTGGGACGGTGTCATGGTTCATGGGTTATGGCACAGGCTTCGTCCACGCCTGACAACCAAAATCAACGCCCCAGACTGACATAGAGCAGGTAGAGAACTAACTTTCACAAGTTTTGACTTTCATGTGAGTGCTATAGCAAGGACACAACACACACAGACACACAGACACAGACACAGACACAGACACACACACACACACACACACACAGAGAGAGAGAGAGAGAGAGAGAGAGAGAGAGAGAGAGAGAGAGAGGAAGAAATAGTATAATTTAAAAATAAAAATGTAATTTTTTAAACTATCAATTGTTGACACCTAAAGAGCTTGAGAAGAAAGGCATAGGAAAAAGGCAAAATTTGGTGTTCGTGTCAGTTTACCCCGGGTTTGTACAGCAATAAACCTCTCTGTACTAAGGACCCAAATAATGTAACTGCCAGGGTACTAGGATAATTTGGCTGTAATAGCTATAATTCAGCCACAATTTAGGTTCTATCTGGCCACTCTAATTAGGATTTTTTTTCTTTCTTATATTTCAAATTGTGTCTCTCAACAACAACAAAAAAAAAACAGTCTACATTGCAATGGTTTTTCCAAGTTAACTTCATGAAATTATATAGTAAGAAATTTCTAATAACTCTTAAGTATTGTGAAACATTAATGTATTCTGGAGCATTTGTTTTACAACTTTCAGGTTAAAATGTATCAATATCCAGTAAAATACTATTGGGAATGATCTGCTTCCTTTATCTCTTTGCTAGATTGCTCAGATGATGCTCGAACATTATAAATCTTGACTCTAGAGAGGAGAACGCAAATCTTTTTAGCCTTCCCATCCTGCAACACTGTTAGGTCAGTGTTCTAACCCTATACTTAATATACCCTATAATTAAACTCTTTGTTCACTCCCAGGTCCAGGAATCCATTCCAGGAACCCATGACCTGAAACAATGACTCTTTTCTGTTTGGAGCAATGGCTCCTTTCCAGTGAGCCAGTTCCTTTCAGGTTAGCCAATTAAATAAGGCAGTGAGATTCTCATCCAGCCAATGGGGAAAGAAATAACCACTATAAGAATTAGATTAAAACCCAAGGTTACTTCCTGTCTTGGTATTGAAGATGTGTGCAGAGCCACATGCAACCCTAGAAAAAATGATGATGATGTGAGAGACAAAGCCCTGAAAAGCAGAGACAGAGAAATGGGAAACAGGGCCCCAACATTTTCACCATGCTTGTTAGAGTCCCTTTTTTACTGATATGCCTGAAATTAAGAGTGATGGGATTACTTTTGTGGACATAATTCTCTGGCCCTAAATACCTTTAGAATCTGTGTAGTACAAAACAATTCATGACAAAAATCAAAATGCAGTCCTTGAAGGAGGTGATTTGGGACCCAGTGGTAGTTGGACAGTATAGATGACAAACACAGACGTACCAGTTAATTTTATGTAATGAAGTTATAACAAAAACAAACAAACAAACAAACGAAAATCAATATTGTCAAGAGGTAGAAAGTAAAGAAGAATATTAAAATAATTTAGTTTCTCTTCCAGCTTTGTTTATTAACAATCTACCTTAAAATTTTTATTTAAAAATAAATTTTAATAATTCTGGCATATAAAGTATATTACTTAAGAAATACAATATGCAGGTGTTTAAATTAAATATTTAGATAAAATCATATAAATGCAAAGTTTTAAAATAATCTCAAATACTTACTGTCATTTTTGGTCCATCAGAATTATTGTATTTGTAAATTTTACAAGTTATGTGACTGTTGACACAAAACAGTGAATGATACAGATCAAAACAGTCTTTGCTTTCACACTTATTTTTAAGAGCATGTATGTTTTAGTTTAAAATCCCTACCTTCTGTCTGGAAGGAAGTAAATTTTAACATAAGGATTCCTTGGCCTCCCATCTTCCCTGGAAGGGAGATCCTTTGCTCCCAAAATTGTAACTATTAACTGGTGACCAACCTTGTCAAACCATAGTTTTATCTGAAAAGCAAAAACATTAATTTATCAGCTCATAATTTACTATCAATACATTTGCATTTCCAATCATTATAATACCATCCTCTAATACTAATATTAAAAGAGATAACATTTTCCCCCAGTAAACTGTGATTTGTTCAAATAAAAGGATATACTATAATAACTTCAATGAATAAATGAATTAATTCTGATGTCTCAGTTTCATTGACACATCGCTTGGGTTTTTTGTTATCCTGATGTGATGAGTTATTAATGTACATATAATAATTACACTATTGTATTACATAATTTGTACATAATGATTCCTCTACATCTATTTTCCTTTAGGAAGCCCCACGGTTCTTCTTGTTTACCTTTGCCTTGAAAATAAGTGTTCTAAATGCAGTGTGTTAATAGCAACAAGTAAATGGTATTCAGAGGGAAGTTTCAAGCAAATGTTTGTGTCTCCACAGTAAGACAGATTTCAGAGGATATAAGAAGGCTTACTGGTAGCTTTAAAAGATTCCCTTATAATAAATGTATCTTTAAAATTTTTAGAGGCATAGTTTCTTCTTCAGTGAAGAAACACATGACATCTTTAAAATAACAAACTTTTACTTTATAATTTTAAATAAGAAAATGTATATAATGTTGCTATATCATAATTAGGGATTGGCACTTTATGTCCTCCTGCTCCTAAAGTCTTTTAACAGTTATCATCTCCTGCAACTTCAAACCTTCACCTCTAACTCAATGAGGATCTATAAAAGACCTATGTGTTAGCTAGGATACGTATCATTGCAGCCAGCTAAGAACTGAAGTGGAGGCAAACATATGTAGTTCAGATTCACACATGTGTTCATACGTGAAACATGGCAGTTCAGTTCCAGTTCTGCACTCCTCTGCACGTGTTCTAGATCAGAGGCTGACTGACTTGAGGGAGAAGAGGCAGACCAACAGACTAAAAGGGCATATGCTAGTATTTGTTGGTGCTAAAAGAGATGAGGCCTCTTGCAGAAATAAGAATAAGAGATATCTGAACTATAAAAGTAATTATTACTAGTTTTCATGTTTCATTGGTTCAAATTTTAAAGTGGTTTTACCCTTCTATTGTATAACTAGAATTGTCTACTAGCTAAGAAGTTCAAAAATAGAGCTCAAGATTTCCTAAAGCTGTGTTTAATAAATATCTGACAGTCTGCTATTATCTGGCTTATTACAAAGTTATACATTTCTAAGCTAGCCTTTTCCCTATGAATTAAACTGACATTTTAGAATTTTAAGAATCAGACCTTTAATCCGAAGGATCAAGGACCACCCCCCACGCCTGAAGAAAACAGGTCTCAGGTCTTAATACAGTGAAACAGCAGCACTGGGAAGACCAACAGAGGAGGAAAGTGACCAACCCACAGACCTAGGCTAATTGGGTTATATAAGGGATCTGATGCTACATGGGCCTCAGGGCAAAACCATGTCTCTAAGAAGAAACTAAAAAACCAGAAACTGAGCAGGGGCTGGGAACTAACTCAAAAGCTTGAAAGGAAAAATTCTTAAATTTGATTGCATAGCAACATTAGACTACAGATATAGATAAGGGTAAGAAAACACAAAGAATAAACTAGTTTTGACAAAAGCTGAGAGAAAATAAGGAAATTCAAATGTTTGATTGTTCATGGGATGAAAGAAATGTAGACAAGTGTCATAGCTTCTAAAATCTGTGATCAAACCCAGATTAATTTAGATATTCTCCACATTAATAATGGCAACGCTCATAGATTTAGTGTTTTTATCAAAATTTTATTCTTCAGATTTCCCTGTAAAGCCACATGCTATGATGTAATGCATTATCTCTTACACAAGCAGACCCTGGCATCATTGTTTTCAAACTGCTGTGACAGTATGTCAGTCCCTAAATTAATCGTCCAAACATTAGTACTAATGTTAGCAAATGAGAACCAGTCTCACTGCAGCTGAGCAAAATTGGAATTGTTCAGAAGTGCATTTAATGTTAAACATAATTTTAATTTTTATTAAAGAGTGCATTGAAGTTTTTAATAGATATCCAACCCCAAGAATATTTTATGATCTATGTTATTTATCATAGTATTAAACATGTTTTAAAAATAAATATTTAAAGCATAACTAATTATTACCCAAAATATGACAAATATAACTCACAATTCTATCAATGGCAAGCCTTATTTCCACTTATTTAATAAACATTTTAATCATTTAATTGTTTAATGTGACTATCCTTTCTTTGTAGCCCTACTCTGTATACAATTTCAATTGTGCACGACAAAACTTTAGCATCAAACATCAATATTTTATATTACATGATATTAAGTAGAATTAATATTTTAGTTATTTCAAAGTATTATTCAAAGCCAACAATTTATTTTAAAACATGCACCAAAGCAGGGAAGGCATAATACTACTTTTGAAACAACTATATTGGCATACTGGACCATATAACAATATCCTAAGGAAGAGGCAAACAACTTGTACCCACGGGATGTAAACAAGCAAAGGCAACCATCGAGTACAGGGAAATGTATAAATCATTTAGGTTATGATCTTTGCTTTTACAAGCAAATGTATAAATCATTTACATTATGATCTTCGTTTTTACAAGCAAATGTATAAATCATTTAGATTATGATCTTTGCTTTTACAAACTCCAAAAGTGAGATTCTTACTTAGTAAATGCAAAAATAAAGTATTTTAAATAAGGTACAAATATATTTGCCAATCTCAAGGAGTCATTGCTTGGAAAATGCAAGAGAATGTGGATGTGATGTGGTATAATGAACGATTTAAAGAGACAGCAACTTTTGTGTAATAAAAGAAAATATCTAGAAATTAAAATTTGCTACTTCAGTAAATGTTACAGAGATAAGTAAAAATCTACAGGAAAACTAAACTGGAATGCCACTTTGAAACCTATACATTTGAGTACTTCATTAATTTACGAAATAACAAAATTGTCTCTTTAAATTTGTATTCAATAGTCTAATCTCCATGCAGAATTTTACAAGCTGCCTTATAAAATGATTTGGAAGTCAAAGTATGGTTTAGAGCAACATACCAAAAAAAGTGTTCCTACTACGCATTTTCCAAAAACATACAAATAAGGGATAAAACACAACTTTAGTCTCTATCAGGCAGACAAAGCCTTTACCTGAACCCTAGGAACAAAAGGCGTTGTTCTTCTACTAAGGCTTTGGCTCTGGTAAGCAAAATTAAAGAAAAAAGCAATAAAACAAAACCAAAGAGGACAATACGCTGGAACTAAAAGACCAAAGGTAAAAATAAACACACAAAACTACCCCTTAAATAAGTTTCCATGACAACATATTTAAATTAAGTACTTCATTATAAAAATAAATATTTCCAAGTGCTAAAATAAACAAAAACTATTCAAAACATTCTAAAAGTTTTACAATTTATTTATTCATATTCTTAAAACATAGATAATATAATAGGAATTAAGACAGAATGTACAAGAACATAGTCAGCACTATATAATTTTAAAAAGTGACTAAAAAATAACCACCAAAACAAGAAACTTAAAACTTTACCCTTAAACACACTACAGCCCACACTATCCACGGTGCTCGGTCCCAGCATACCCACAAATACCAAATCCATCGATGGTCAAATCCTTTACGTAAAATGGCATAGTAGATGCACAAAATGTACAGGATCTCAAATGCTCTCAGTCATCTCTATTTAGTTACAATAAGAAATACAATGTAACTCCTACAAGTTGTTGGTGTACTGCTATTTAAGAAGTAATTATAAATGTCTATACCTGTTCAAAAGATTTACTAGAAAACGGCCCCACAATTGTATGTGTATGCATATGAAACCTACTGAAACAAGATTTACTAGAAAACAGAGCCACAGTTGTATGTGTGTGCACATGAACCCTACTAAACAGAGTCTAGCTGTCCATAGGTTAAGAACAGCACAGCATGGTGGAGCGGCACTGGGCCCACTGTGGTCATGTGGCTTGAGATATGGCTAACTCCCAATCATGTCTACTAACAGCACTGTGTTAGTCACTGCTTTTACTTAGACTTCTTTATTTTTCCTGAACGTTCATGGCAATGATTATTACTGGATGATATTTCCAACAACTGTGGGAAGTCACTGCTCTACTCCCTAACATGCAAGTGAAAAAGGTATAGGTGAACTTCTAAATGCTTAAAGACTAGTATAACATACACAAGAAGTAAAACATAATTCTCAGAAAGAGCATCACATTTATCTTCTGAACTTTTTAAGCTTTATTTTAAAACCATTTCTGAGAATTAAAAGAATTGTCATAACCTAATACATAGCCCATAGATGTCAATGATAGAATAAAACCTGAAGCACATCTCTGAGTCTGAAAATGGATTAAGAACATCCCCATCAGCAGACTCCACTGCCTCTCCCCTTTTGTCACCGACAGCTAAGGACTCCATCTGTCTTTCCCACTGTCACTAAAACTGGCAAAGTGTACTGGGCAAGCTTCTGCCCAGGCTCAGGATCAACTAGACAGGCATGATTAGAAACAAATCTAAAATCCAACCCCCACTGTTGGTCACCAGGAGTCGCCTTTCTCTCTACAAAAATTAAGGAAGTACCCCAAAGAGGAAGTGCTCAGATATGGAAAATGCTAAAAAAAAAAAAAAAAAAAAGTCTGTCTGCATAAATCTGCATAGCAGAAGCTTTTTAAGTCAGCAGGAGTGGGAAGCTCCCACAGAGTAACTGGAAGCACTGAAGGCTGAGGAGCTTTAGAGATTTCACTTTCCCTGCTCACATCTCTACAGTGTCTGAGGTAGAACATGCCAAGAAAAGGAGATCGTTACAAAGATATTTTACCTCATGAAATGAAGGTTCTACTTTAAAAAGAATATTTTCAAAATAAGTAATCCTTTATAGTAAACAGTTTTCCATTACCTAAAATAAGCAGCTATCAGATTTCTAAAAACATTTTAAACCTTATGTTTACTCATGAGTTAAAAGATAACTGTAGAATATGTCTGAACATAGAGGACATTTTTTAATGATGTAAAATATACAAAACATACAATGAACCATTTAAAGGCTTAAGATTCAGGAGCAATTACTACACTGGAAAACTGATTTTCTACATTTCATTTTCTACAGTTTCAACCTTGGTCATTATCTCAGGAAAACACCCGGCAGCCTGCCATTGCTCTATTCCTTTATCACTGTGGCTGCCTCTGCTCAGCCCCACATCGTGTACAGGGAGTGGTGACAGTCTGCGCCATGTCTGTAACAGCTAAGGCTTCATACAATGAGGGGCCTGAAACTGCGCACCACAACCCGTGACTGTCTAATGCCATCTTCACTGCCCTTTGCACTATGATCTTTAGGACATTCTTTTCATGCAATGCAGCTAGAAGAGTAATGTTATGAGAATAAAGTAGCAAAAGTTCAAAAATTAAACTTCAAAGAAATGTATGAGGAGCCTTTAATTCCAGCTCACAGCACAGAGGCAGAGCAGAAGGGTCTGTTCTGTAGTCTGGTCTGGAAAAACAGTATTTCCAGATCAGTAAGGGCTACAAATTTAGTTTAATTTAATTTGTCTCAAATTAAAAAGGAAGAAGGAGGGAGGGAGGATGGGAGGGAGGGAGGGAGGGAGGGAGGAAGGAAATTGAAAGAGGAAATGGTAGAGGGAAGGGAAGGGAGAGAACGGAAAGGAAGAAGTAAAAGAAACTGACAACTTCATACATGAAATATTTTTTAAATGTTCTCAAGTCTCATAAAAGGAGATATGAATACATACTATTATTCTAAAATTAATTGAATTTTTAAATGGGCAAGTAAAATTGACATTTGTAATATTTAGCAAAAGTAAAACGCTAAAAGATTAATATAAAGTAATTTTGTGACAATAAATCAATCACAGACACTATAATTAAAAAAACAAAAAGTAATCAGTATAATCAGTAAAGAGTATCTACAGAAAAAAGAGAGAATCCTGAGACCTTCTCACCTGGAGAAAAAGAATGAGAGAAGGATTTAGCCTAACAGCCTATCAAACTACTAGCCAAATACTGTAAGCAGACTTAAAACCATTCAGAATCAAAACAGTTGTCTTGCAAACGAAACAATTTCGAACTTAAAGAATCACCATAAGGACACACTGCCAATGGACTAACAGGATTCAGGAAGAATACGTTTGACTGGGCTCATTCTGATTTCTCATCAAAAACATTAATGGTTCTTTTGTGGGTAAGTCCTAGAATAACAAGCAGTCACGGGATTCAGCATGGGGAGAAAATTACTTACACACAACTTTAAAAAATTAATCAACAGATCTGAGTATAAACAGGCAAACTAGAGCAATCCATCATGTGTTTTCTATTTGACAACATATCAACAAATGAACTAACATAGTAGGAAAATCACCTCAAAAATAGACAAATAATCTGTGTTCTGAGGCATCAGAAATGTCGTGACTTAATAAGGGATGCACACAAGTAGAATTTCTGAAAAGCAAATGTATCCAAATGTAGGAGAAAATGGAGCTGCGACTGTGATGGTTAAAGAAAAATATCAACTTGAATGAATCAGGGATCGCCTGAGAAATGATCTTTTTGGGCATGCCTGTCAGGAGGGAAGACACTCTTCTGGATGGCTGAGCCATTCTCTGGGCAACACCCTGAGAAAGGGAGCGCAGCACTAACCAGTGTCCGCATCCTGTCTGCTTTCTGGTGGGTTTAAGATAACCAGTTATTTCACGTTCCTGATGCAGACTGAATAAACCCTCTCTCCTCACGTTGCTCTTATCATATTATTTAATTACAGCTGCAGGGAAAAGGCTAAGAAAAAGGTCGGCTATCACTGCCTAGGAGTTTTCTAAAGAACTGACATTCATAGGCAAGGTGCAAACTCCTACCTTATTGCACTAAACCAAAATTCCCTACATGCTGATACAGACAAACGTGTAAATAACTCAGGAGAACATCTTGCCTGTGCTGACCTAACACAAAGCACATGACTGAAATCGAAAATTTTATAGACATAAAAGGCATTCTACTTTGGTCATTTACATACCTGGTGACTAGAAATACTATTTCTGTTAGAAATTTAATTTATATGTATATATACAGTTATATGGATGTGTGCACATATAATATGTATGTATAAAATAGGTGATTGACATATTAGATGTGATTAGATTTTTTAAGTCTTAAGTTTATACTTTAGCATTTGTATTATAATTTTACTTCTACAAAGTTCTTAACACAGTAATTTATTATAAATTTTAATATGTATCTAAGTATTTCAGTGGCATGATTATTTGTAATAATAAAAACTAGAAGTTAAAATAAATATAGTATTATAGACAAGGAAATAAAAATAAATTTTTAAAGATACGACAAAGTTGTAGTTAATATAGAAAAAAGCAGAATTCAGACCATGTGTGTAGAATACACTTATAATCTGAGAACATTGAGGCAGAAGGTGAGGGGTCACCAGAAGTTCAATGCAAGCCTGGTCTACATGTGATGTTCAGTCCACTTAGCACTATACAGAAAAATTCTCACTCAAAAAATACACATAAGAAAGAGAAAAAAAGATTGCAAAAGCATGTGAAACTTTGTTTATTATATATGTGCATGTACTTTAAAAGGTCACACGTGGTGATAGGATTATTAGTGATTTTACTCTTTGGTTTTGTACTGACTAGATTTCTGATAATAAATATGAACCATACTTACAATTCCTGTCTGTTTTGTATGTAATTTGATTGAGTATCTGTGTTTAATTTCAAAATGCATGGAATTAACACTTTAACTAAGCTCATAGACTAGTTTCCTCCCAGGGTATAACATGAGAGTATGCCTCACACTCGGGACAGTTACGTGGACTTTCAACTGCCCTCACAGCCTGGTTTGAACTACTCTCAGACTGATTTCGAATCAGGACAGAATCAACTGAGTTTTAAATTTCTCCAAATCCCTTCTCTGTACTTCTAGCTTTCTCTTCTAGCACAATTTGTATGTGATCTTGTAATTTGAAATGTTGTTAACAAAGTAGAACTGTTAAAGAGCAATAATGCTCCTCAAAATGCACCATCTCCCCTTAAAGCTAAGAGAAGGAAATCCCAGCTGACATAACAGGAAGGTATGGCTAAGGAATTTAAATACAAGTTTTAATAGTTTGGGTTTTAACTGTCATAGTTTTAATTAATACCAATCTCTGGGTTTGAGAACTTAATTCTTTTCTTTAGTACTCAGGAAATTCCAAATTTAACATTCACAAGTTTATTAATAACTAGTAGAACAATAAAGTTGAATTGCTTTAATATGGGAATGAAAATGTAATGAAATCACTTAAATTTGTGAACCACATGTAATAATATAATATAGAATATGTAATTAAACTCTTAATATGAACTTGAAGATATGCCAATAGCTCACAAAATGAAGTTACCCAGTACATGTGTGAGTCTATTATATATATATTTGTGTGTGTGTGTATGTATATGTATATGTCCCTCATTGAATTATTTAGTCTTGCCTGTTGCAAAAAAAAAAAACAACACACTTCTAGAACTTTATATATTCAAACAATATTAAAATCCACCCCAAATTTCCTTAAGACTAAAAAACATGATTACGTAAATATTCACTTCTATCTTAATTCAATCTTTGTATGATTTTCCTCTCTCTTAAAAAATAATAGCAATTCCAAGTCATTTAAAAGAGTAAAAATCATCACCCCAACTTCTGAAATAATGTCATGGTTAAAAATGGTATTACATATCTTCATAAAATTATTAAACTTTATAAATCTCACATTAAAAAAGCATTATAAGAAATAACCCCAAAATTTTAAGTAACTAAAAATTATGAAAAATAAAAAGCTACTGGTAAAAGGATAAGGTAAAGTTCTATGAAGAACTTGGCTTACAAATGAAAAAAAAAGAGAAAGAAAGCAAACAAACTAACAAAAATCCTAACATCGCATTTAAAAGCCTCCTTCACTATTCCCAAAGAGATGATCTTGTGATTACATACTGAAAGCTGTCCAGATAAGAACTGTGGGACATCCCTCAGCATGCCAGGACTCATGGGAGAGGTAACCGATATAGACGGACGATCCATTTTTTGAGATTCAAATGAGCTAGAACCTGAAATGACAATTATACACAAAGAAAATAAAAGGTCTCTTCCTATTTCAGAATACTCAACATACTTCTTTTGAATTGTCCTTTAAGTGTCGCTTGATATAGACCATTTTATTTCATAAAGTTATAATCTTAAGGAGGTTTTAGTGATGTTTTGCTTTTGTTTCAGACAATTGGTTTTTGTTGTTTGTTTTTGTTTTGTGATTTAGAGGCACAGTTACACCTCGCTGTGCTGACTCTGTAACAGCAGCAGGCTCTGCTCCAAGAGTCACTTGTCTATTATCTGAACTATATCACAATATTGAGAAAACATTTAAAATGCAAAAGGAAGAAAAACCAAACCAGAAAATAATAAGCCTTTTCCATAACAATCAAAAATTTAAATGCTAAGAACATAAGTACTAGAATGCCAAAAATTATTAAATGTGTGGATAATTTTTAATGCACATCTCATGTAATATAAAAATATTACTCCAGTAGAAATTAAATGAGAGGTTATGGAAAAGATAGACAATAGCAGAAACACCAATAATGCAATTTATATGTGTGATTTTGGTTCTGAAGAGTTGACAGAATCAGTTGGAACGTGAACAGAAATAGATATTAAGACCCTGGCAAACTGTACACACTAATAAGAGGACTGTGGCGTTCCACTGTGAAGACAGTGAGCGGGACTTCAGGTGATGCTGAAGTAGTGCAGACGAGGACTGAGGGCACAGCTCAGGGCAACACTGGCACTTGCCAGCTGTGTGTGATACCCTAGGCTCAATCCTCAACTGTGTAGGAGGAGAAACACAGGATGCAAGAAATGCAGGAGAGTACTAAGATTTCCACCCTATTATCCAGAACACAATGTCACCTACATAGCAGGTATGGTCTCTGTAAAAGTCAGTGCATTGACGTCTCCTGGAATCTAGAACACTGTGCACATGGTGACAGGAGAGGAGGGATGAGCAGTAGAACTTACTTTGGAACCACAGTGACTTTTCACATCATTGTGACTTTCACAATGTGAAGCACATAACATAAATAGCACTAAACATTAGGGTCAAGACTAGAATTTGAAGTCAGCCTGTTGACCGTATGCCTACTTAGAAATGCACATGCGTAAAAGTCACTTCTAGAATGTCTGTCACAAAGTTCTGAGGGAAAAGTGCAAATTTAGGCTCAAAAAGTAATTGTGATTGATGCCTTTTCCCAATATTCAGAAGTAAATTAACGATGCCTTTGTAGAAGTAACTGGTTAATCACAAGGCATGAAGAGATGATGATAGCGTCTTTCAATAATACAATGTTGGCAGTCACTTGGCTAGCAGTTAAAACCATATAGAGCAAATAATCCACAGACATATCCAGAACAGTACCTTTGAGAGTGGTCCTTAGAAAGGCATACAGTCTAATGTTTAAAGAGTAAAAATTTGGAACCACATTGAACACACATTCTTGTCTCTTCAGGGACAAGTTTACCTGCATGTCTGAGGCTTTTTAGATAGCCATGATAAAATGAAGGGTTTCCTATTGCTTTCATGGTATTTTACTAATATAAAGAAAAGACCTTGGCCTTCCCATAGTTTTTAAGAATTATTATAATGATATGACTACAACCCCAAGTTATAGGTATTAAATAAAATGAAACCAATGACAGAAGCACTATATAATTCGAATGTCTATTTATTACAGTATAGTTTATTTGACCAGGACCACCACTATCTTGCCACTGCCACTATACTTGGGACATTTCCAAGCTTCACTTTGCTCAGCCCTGGCTTCATTATGTTTTCATGACAGAATCAAGTATTAAGTATAAGTAGCTCTTTGAAAGCATTTCCTAGACCGGAATCCTCTAAAGGCAAGTGGACATCCTTACAGAGGCTTTAAAGCCTGTTCAATGTGGCTGCTGCTGCTGCTCCTGAATCTTTATTTCCCTTGCAAACTTCATTCGGCTGCGCTGTCCTCCCTATGTTAACTGCACATCAGTGCTCCCTGATGAGCACCACTGTACTGCCAGGTATCTTTCCACCATGACAGCCACCCTTGGAAGTTTTGTCCAAACTACTATGCAATTGTGCATATCATAACATTTTTTTAATTGCAACTCTCATCTTCTCTCCCTGTATCCCTTATACTATCTTAGTCAATAAAGAAACAGTTCATCAGAAAACAGCTAATTTAAGATATAAAAATGCAGTTGAAAACAAAGTTGACCTTATGTGTTTGTTGTCCCATTACTGTTGTGATATAAAATTAAACCTACTATCTTAATTGGAAAAATATAAATTAAAATAAATAAAACTATTCACTAGATTTTTCTAGGCATACTCTTCTACAAAATAGTAGAGTTACAAAATTACAAACTTTACATTTTGGGGGAAATTTGGGGAGTGTAGGTAGCTATTGTAAATAGTAAAAATGGTCAGGACTTTTCATTGGGATATATGGGTACACAGTCAGTCGAAACTTGCCTAACTGTGTAATTGATGTGTGGTTTATTAGAACATGTTTTAGAAAAGATCCTTAAAAATCTACAATAATCATGGCCAGGGAAAATAAAATACTGCAATGATTATATTGTTTGTATATTTTTCAAAGGAGATGTAAAATACTATAAAAATTTCCATTTTTATATAATTTAATAGTTGAGGCTATACATTTACCTATCTTAAGCCCATATTACTAGATAAACTTACTTACTAGACCTGTAATGAATGACATGTTTAATGGCATATCCTAGAATAAATTAAACTTACTGGATTCCAGTTGTGCATGAGTGCTATCAGGTATTCTAGGCATATCTCTGGAAAGATAGAAAAGGATAAAAATAAACTTTTATCAATTGAAGCATCTTCTATTTCAATCAAAATTAGGAATAAAATGTGATAACTGGAAAATAAATATATAAAAGCTTATGAAAATGATAAAAGACCAAGCACAATTTTTTGTTTGGGTTTGGACAAGCTGGTCTAGGTCTCCCCCTCCCCCCGCCGGCCTATGTCTTCTATGTAGGTGAAAATGGCCTTGAATTTACCACACACTTGTCTTTTCCTCCCAAGTCTGGGGTCACATTTTTACAGCTTATTCCATAAGGAATTAAAACTTACATACATTTTAGCATATTTATACAAATATACACTTTATTTCCTATGGGCCTTATTGTATAACCCTTAGAATCTAATCTACTCTGAAAAATACCTAGTATTCAACAAGGTAAGTTTTATGAATATATATTAATTCAATTCTTTATATTGGCCTTCTCTTCTAAGTAAATTACACTAGAATTCAAATCAAAAATCAGTAAAACATTGCAATTGTAACTAAAAATTTTAAATGTAGGGGTCACAATGATAACAGGCAAGCATGATTCATACCAGGAGTTCCAAAGTTACCTTGTAATAAATTTATCAAAATACCTATATTTATTTGATTTGAGTAGATAGTAATTGTTGTGCTTTGCCCTGAAGTTATCTGTATTTTGATGTTAATTCCACTGCCCCAAGGACAGCTACCTAGTCACATACTCAGGAGTCAGGTGACTTCACCAGAACCTCCCCATTGAATTTGTAAAGTACAGGTGAAGGGCAGGTACAGGATAGAAGGAGGCCTGTCATTGGAGGAGAAGGAAGGATGGGCGGGAGAGAAGTTTGAAGGAAGAGGAGGAGACAAGGACAGAAAGAGGAGAGACAGGAGGAGGAGAGTGTGAGAAGCCATGGCAGGTGATGTTAAGATTCTGCTCTGTGTATTTACAGGTTGTTATCAATGTTCCTAAGGGATGGATGGTACCGGGCTTTGTATGTTTAAGTGGGCAATTATATATCAATTGGATCTAAGATTATTGTGTTGTGTGTTCTTTAATGTGTAGATTTAAGTAATATAATGGAGTGTGGCGACTGGTCTGGGCCGCCAGGAGTTGGGATATGTTTCCGCCAAGATATCTTGGGACACAGCTGTGCGGACCCAGAGAGGTAAAAGACACATATACCTTTCTATTTTATATATTTTTACAACAAGTAATAACTAGTTTTATTCAAAAATATGACTATAAATTATTAAAATATTAAATATTATAACTTGATATAATTTCATATTAAGATAGAGACATTATGGTTACCATATTTCCAAACTTCAAAGAGACAAAAGGCTACAATCCATTATTTCCAAAATGAATGAAAATAGCACTTGATTACAAGAAGAAATTTCTGTAGCCTCCATTCATAGATACTCCCATTTAATTATTTAATAATTCACTCAATAGTTCACTGCCAAGGTACACATTTTTCTAATTTAATTTGGATATGCCTTTTATATTATCATATAAGTCTCTACAGAAAATGTGCTGGTAGGACACTTCCTGAATAATCTTAATAAGGTAGAAAAAGGTTAACTTTACTGATGGTTTTGGGAAAAATTAACTATTTGCAATAAATACAATGACAGTGTGTTTTAATGTTGCCTGTTTTAATCTTATTAATCACATTTTAAAAGAAATGACTTTTCCTTAAGTAGTCCCTATATGTGGGAATTATATGCTTTTTGTTAATATCTTTATAAGCTAGAGTCTCCATTTGAAAAACAAAAACAAAAGAAAATGTAAGACATGTAGACTATAGTGATAGACATATTTTTAATGTAAAAGACTAATAACTTTTCCTAAAAGTAATGACATACTGCTTTTTTCATTTTGTAATTAATAACACATTTTATTGCAATTAGATAAAGAAAAATCATTAATTGTGGTCAAATGTTTTGGCTAAAGATAAAAGATATTCTGAAAACAACTTTTTATAGAGCAGTCAGACAATTTTCTGTTGCACACTGCAGAATGTTGATCAGCAGTCAAACACTGCTCATGCAGAGGACCGAGATTTGGTTCCTAGCATATACATGCTGGTTTCCAACCATCCATCCCTAACTCCTCGAACACCAGGGAACATAGCCCTCCTCTGACCACTGTATGTACCAGGCATGTATGATGTACACACATATATGCAAACAAAACACACATACACATGAAATAAAAATAAGTAAGTCTTAAAAAGTAAGGAAAAATAAAATGCTAAAACTACCTTACCCAATCGGCCTTGAAACAACAAGCTCAACTTGTGGTTCAGGCTTGGATTCTAGAATAATGTTGTAAACTTCCTCAAATGTGGCTCCTTGCAATAGCCTTCCATTCCATTCCAAGACTTCATCACCTACGGTGTCAGGAATAATCTTATAAATATAAGGTCCACAAAATATACTCAACATAAAAATAATCACTGGATTTCAGCAAATTCCAAAAGTATCTGCACCAGACAGAACAATGTACACACTGAGAACAACTCAAGGGGCAGGGGATTTGATAGCTAGGGCAGCGTGTCTCATCCAGATAGGATGCTCAACAGGAATGGTGCGGAACACTTACAGCCACGTGAGTCCTAACAGAACTCCTAACTGTAGACAATTAGATGACACTGATCAAGGTCAACCCTCTCTTTGGGGACTGCATGATTCTATTCTAGATTTGTAGTGGACACATGGTTAGTTAAGCACTGCTTTCTTTAAAGCATATCAATTGCCTAAACTCTTAAGATCTGTTGTAAAATGTTAAGTGATTCGCATTATATGAAATCTTCTTCAAGAGATTTAACAATTTCTCCAATAGAAATTGGCCAAATAATATGGGATAACATAATTTAGAAAATGTGCATTCATTCATTGATGGAGTTTGTTTTCTAAACAAAATTGATTTTTTTAAAATAAAAATAAAGATTTTGGGAAACAAAATAGGCTAATATTAGAAGCAGATTAGAACACCCGTCACTAACATATAAAGTTGGGTATATAGCGTGTAGGAGGAAATATAACAGAAGCCGGAGGAGAGTGGTAAAAGGAGCAAATTATATTGTGCCCCCCCCAAAAAAGCATTTTTTTCAAGAAGGTATTGTGTTTAGTATATACAAGGAATAGTTTTTCATTAATGACAAAAGGTTTTAATTTACGTGGTAGAATCACCTGGTAGAATCAATTAGCACGAGAAGCCTTTGTCTTAACTCTCCATGACTAGCCTTTCTTTTTGGCGGAGCTAATGATCAAACCCATGGCTTTGAACGTGTTGGCCAAACATCCTGTGACCGTGGCCCCAAAGCTGACATTTTAAATGTAAATAACCAGTGGTAATAACCTACCTGGTCTAAGATGTCCTACAGTATCAGCTAAACTTCCTTTTTTCACTTTGGTAATAAATGCACAAAGTCGACCTGATTCAGTCATCTTTCCTCCTACAACCTGTTTAAAAGAGGAAAAGATTGTCGTACTATTAAAGTGAACATAGTCAAGGACTCAAAAAAAAAAAAAATCAGACCAATTAAGAGACTCTAAACTGTAATTTAATGTACTAAATTTTATTTCTTAAATAGTATAATGTTGCCATTAGAAAGTAAATGCCTGCAAAAGAGACCTTATATATTCCAAATTTGTTGTAATTTATTTTCTACTTGCTAAAATACACATACCTTAAAAATCAACTCAACAATTTCTTCCTTATTGTAGAATTCTCATTTTTATCATGTCTCAAAACATTATACATTTTTAATTATATAAACATTTTAAGTATAAATTTGAAACACAATATAAAATCTTCATTGTTTACTATGGTAATGATAGAGTATAATATTTCATTAACAATCTTTTAATTATATTGATGAAATACATAATGATAATAGACCTTTCTTAAGAAAATTATAAAAACTAACTTCATATAAACTTTAGATTATCTGAAATCCAATTTTTCTACTTCTTATTTTCCATTAAAATATTTATTGTAGAAAAAGAAATACATATTGGAAACATACATCAGGAATGCTGTAAAATCATATGGAAAATACAATACTCTTACAAAATTGACTACTTGACTCTGATCAGCCACCATTCATACTGTCCAAACCAAAGTTCACAGCAGCCGAAGCAAGTGACGGTGACTAACTTCACTGAGTAAACTGTTCTCTTATGAAGTGAGTTCAGTCACTGAATGAAATTAAAAATTACTGACCTATCGTATCTTATTCCACACATATATTCCCTGTTTATGGTGAATTATACTCAGGTGCAATTCAGTCAATATTAATTAATACTGCTTAATTCTGAAAGTTAAATGTTAGTATCTTATAGTTGCACATGTTCATGCAAATATTTTAAGAAAACTGTTGTTGCTCAAGAAAATTTAAAAGGCTCCTGTAACTGTTAGTGTAATTATAATCAGTAGTAATTATAACAAAGTTCGGATACTATGGCAGACACTGTGCTCAATACAAATGCTGCTTTAGTTTACCTTCTTTCAACAACTCAAAGTGCATCTGAGGCCATGAGACCTTCATTCTTCCCAAACTGTATGAAAAGTGCTTTGTCCTTTACCCTTCCTCCGGTCTCCTGGCTCTCCCTCTCCCTCTCCCCTCTCCCCTCTCCTCTCTCCCCTCTCCCCTCCTCCTCACAAGGCCTGGCTCTGGGTCATGTTCACTCTGACTCTGCCAGATGTCTAAGTTCACAGATGTACATGTGCATGAGTAGGTCTGGATACCAGTTTGTGTGTTGGCAGGCTTACATGTCTGAGTATACATAGATTTGACTGTGTTTTCAGGTGTGCATGGATGTGTGTGTGTGTGTGTGTGTGTGTGTGTGTGTGTGTGTGCGTGTGTGTGTGTGTTTGCATGTGTGTATGAGTGTGCACGGACATGTGCATATTTGTATAAAGGCCAGAGAACAACCTTTAGTATCCTAAATCAACAATGAGCTGAAGCTTGCCAGGTAGATTAGGCTGGCAAGGCAGTAAGTACAAGAAATCTGACCATCTCAGCCTCCTGTTTTAGGATTACATGGGCTCATCACCTCATCTGCCTTTATTTGTGGAGTCTGAGGATTGGAATCAGGGCCTCTTGCTTGCAAGGTAATCACTTTACCTTCTATCCTGGAAACTTCCTAAAAATACTTGGAAAATAATTTTGCAGGAACAGTTGATAGTATTTTAGAATTCTTGAAAATAGAAATACGATATCTCCTAAATTTGCATTGGTAGAAAGAGCTATATTTGTTCTGTTGATAAATCTGTAAAGTAATATAGAGCCAAACTCCAAAAAGTTTATTACATACCTTTAAGCCCAGCATTGCTCCTGAATCTCGAGGTACACTCCCATCTTTTAAACGCTTATTTAATAAAATACGACCAATTAGGCGATCTCCATCTTTGGATGGCTGCCAGGTCACAGGGTGCTGACATACAATATCAACAATAAGAAAAATTAATTTTGTGACAAATTACCATGCTTGAACAGTATATCTAAACTTCAGAATTCTAAAGTATTATGATTACACAAACCAGTTTACATTCCAAATTACAAACTTGAGAGTTTACTGCATTAGCTTTATAACCCCAATTTTAAGAATTCAAGGTTTTCTTTTAAATTCAACCATAGCAAATCCTCAGTTATCTACCACAATACTAAGACATAACAGCTCTGAAACTTTCTTTACAATGTGATAGCTCAACTTGCTGAGGACTAAAACCTCACAGTCATAAAAGATAGAGACAGTAAAAACCTACTTGGTTGATCTCATTAAAAAGTAACAATTTCTCCTGCAAACACTTTTGAAAAGTTTTGAAATATTCTTGCCATAGTAAAAGTTAAAGGGGGGACCATTAAAACATGAAATCTAAACTCATAATAAAGATGAAAATTTCAAAACTACATAAACCTCCACTACCTTTCCAACTGAATTTGCATAGCAGAAACAGGATACCTCAGAGATGAACAGACTATGTTTCTCACGTCATAAAATTCCATTGATTTTCTTACTAGGGTTTTGCTGCATAGCCCAGACTGTGCTCTGACTCACTGTGTAGTCTATTCCAGTCTGTAAGGACTCACCTGCCTTGGCAGCAATGACATAAAGGCACCACACCTGGCAAAAAGTTTACTGGTTGCTCTAGACTTTTTATCTATTCATCAAATTTTTTAATAGGTAATTCAAAAACAATTCTAGGTAAATAACATTACCACATTATTTCTTTCTTGGGCTCAGAATTATGTTTTATAAATGACAATCCATTTCATTATGAATAATATGACAAGCCACAATGTAAGTGATTTGTGTAATCATAGTAATTCCATGGTTACCTAAAAGTAGCATGCATAACTCCATGCAAAATTTAGCAGGCAAAAGACAAATTCCAGGCAACCACATGTATATGGTAAAAGATTATTTTTTGCTATACTAAAGGCAAGTAAAATAATAAATGTCAAAGCAGATGGTAATGGATCTACTACTAGCTAACAGTACATTAGAATGCCATGGCAATGAAACAAAAGAACAAAAGGACAGTGAAAGGGAAAAAAGAAAAACAACATTTCTGTGCACAGACCCAATCATCTCCCTTTTGCCTGGGATTCAGACTACTAATAATTTGATTTTTCATCCCAAGGAAAATATATATAAGTATTAAAATAAGCCAATCCAAAAATATTCATTTATTGTTTATAACAACATTGCAAAATTCTCTTATTCAACTGTATGCAAAACATTCCTTTGTTCCTAAGGCTTATTTTCATTTCCTTAGTTTTGGGTATGCTGTCAATCAACAAGAACCGCAAAGCAAGCAAAAGGCTTTTTGGCTTAGTTGTTTAGTTGTTTTGTTTTTCTTTTCTGCACCTTAAGAGAATGCTACATTGACTCTTGAAATGCCCTGTCCTTTTATTATGTCCTGTTGTAATGAGTGACGGAGAGCAAACAGAGAAGACCACATGAGCAGGTTGGAAGGCAGGCTGCAGTCTCGGTACCTCATCACTATGGCTACGCTCCTCGTTAAGAGTTGTGCTACTACAGGTGTCTACCCCAGAGTCCTTAGTCTGAGGCTCAGACCATTCCAAATCCTCGTCCAAAGAGTGGCCACCAGAGTACATCACTTTCTTTTGTCTCTCAGACCTGGTGTTAGAGTCCGACCAAACTGCCTGCTCACTAGTTTTTCTTTTTCCCTTTTGACTGTCCCCTACAAGTGTGAGATAAAACAAAAGATACAAAAAAGAAAACATGCAAAGGCGTAAATAAAAAAGGAGAGTGAGATGATAACGGGAACTAAGTTGTAAGGCCCCACACGTCTCACCAAAGACATTGGGGATGCCTCACTGCTATGCCAAGACGCATGCTCCAACCAGCTGTACTCCATGTCTCCTGGGACCGGGCAGGCAAGAGTGCAATCAAGGAGACAATGGGAAAGGACAGACAGAGAAGTTATAAACATTTTAAACTGTGGGGTCCTGTCTGCTTTCAAGAGCTTTATCTGTAGTACTCATTAGATACCAGGAAAAAGCTATGATTTCAAATAGAATTCATAAAATGCAAAATACAAGGCTTCTGTAGTCTAGACAGGTGTACAGAACAAAAGCCCTGCCCGAGTTTTTTAAAAAAAAAAACAGAATATTTTTGTGAACAATAAGCAAAAGTAGAAATAAAAATGGTTGGATGTATTGATTAAGTAAAAAATGGATCCACTACGTCTGGTTTTGAGCTAATTCGTTTCTCCATGCTGGTCTAAAGCCATGAGATTTTTCCTTAAAACAACTGGTGAACATTTGAAAATTAAGCTGTAACTCAGCAGTAACTACCACCTTAAAGCCAAATAATTAAACAATGTGCCTGGAATGAAATAGATAATCTTCATAATTATGACACCTCCTCACATTTTAAGTGGTTAAAAAAATAACACAACAAATTTTCTGCGAGAATGACCAAAAGTATCGTTCTATTTTCATCAGAAGAAAGGAAGAATGAAAACAATTAATTTTACTAATATAACGAATTATTTAATATTTCACTAACCCAGTTTATCTTTTAAGAAATTACACTGCTACAGCTTTGGTAGACAATTTACATGATAGCAACTTGCACATATTTTAAACACTATTATTGTTTTCATTCATTTAAAAATATTTACAGAATATCTTGCATTTTTTCTCTATTGTGCTCAGTACTAATGTAGAGGGCAACACAGAAACAAGTTTACAAAGTGTGGGAAGAGACATGGCAAATGAGTGTGTCAGAGGAGAGAACAAAATACTGTAGGAAAACATGAACCCTAACTTGATTTGAGAGTCACCAAATAGCTCCACAGTAATGATGTCTGAGATGGGAACTCAAAAGGTGTGAAGGTGGTCAAGTAAGGAGACAGAGATAGACATAAAGAAAAGAAAAGAACATTCTAGTTAGATAGATACTTTTAAAAAAAATCATCACCATCACCATCACCACCATCACCACCAACAACAAAAGTAAGGCGGGGGGCACTACTAAGCTAAGCAAAAGGAACGGGGAAGACAGTGCTGTGTGGGAACGGCTGTGCCTCCCAGCAGAGCCTACATGGATCCTTTCAGTCCATGTTAAAGGTTATCTTCTTCAAACATTCAGTGGAACATGACAGAACCTGACTTACTTTCAAAAGCTGAATCTAAATTCTATAATCTGGGTTACAAGATACCAAAGCTAAAGGTGTCTTCAGTAACCAACAGGAAAGACAGAGGTGACTGTAACCTACACAAGGTAATGACATTAGCTAACACAAGGAAAAAGAGAACTGTGAAATTTCACTGTCAATGTAATGAATAGTCAAGGTTAACATCCAGACTTCTGCCTAAAGCGACTGAATAGAGAAAGACAACTTTTGAGATGACAAAATATAGAGGAAGAAGTTTTTTGTTAGAGAAGTTATGGTAGTAAGTTATTTTATAGACTCTGATACATCATTGACTACAAACTTCATAGCAAAATGATTTTTAAACATGTATATTGGAATTTTTGAACATATTAAAAAGTGGTTGACCTGTATGTATTTGAAGGTCTATTACGTTATTCAAATGGGAATATCAGTACCCTGAAGACATTTAAAGTACCCTGAAAAGCAGCTGCAAAGTCTGAAAACACATTAGAAATCATGCATTGGGTACCACTCTAGATCCAGTAAATCAAAAACAAATAATGAGGCCTAGAAATCCATTTTAACAGTTTTTCCAAGCAATTATGTTACAATGTTTTGACATGGTAATGTGATGCTGTAGGCTACAGATGTGTTGGAGTACATTCATAGCTATCTGAGAACACACACAGAGACTGAAGACAATTATCTCTAAAACTTTGTTTGTAAAAACAAATAGAAGCAACTGTATTATCTAATACACACAGAATACAATGAGTAGGAAGAACCTCAGTCTTTACTCGTAGGGCAGAAAGGTGCTCAAATAATTATAAATGCAGATAAAAATTAAAACTCCAGAAGTGCACACTGACAGACAAGGAATATAAGCAGTCTGTTGTATATTTATGCCCCCTGCATGGGACTCACAAGAGCTTTAAACGGTTTACACATTAGAAAATGTGCTATTTTCTTAGGATACACAATAGTTCCATAAGAGAGCATCTATGTTTCTTGACTAAATATTTAAGTCTATATACATCAAAAGCCATGAACATTAGAGAATCCATCCAGTTCACAAGCTCTCTTTTCCCTGACGTCAAACTACATGATGATCAGAAATCAGGCCTGTACTCTACCTTTAAACTGTTTGAAAACAAAGTAAAAACATCCTATTCAGGAGAAATCGGGGTGAAAGAGAACAACATGGCAGACACTGAATACCACTGGTTACAGGAGTAAAAACTAATGACAGTTTGAAAATTAAATAAACACTGACCACCAAACATATAGAAAAATATTTAACCTATTACAAATAGTGTACACACTAGTAATCACTGTTTAATATTAACTCTTATGTGACTCCAAAGGGCAAAACTAGGGTAATCCGCTATGCTTCATATAACACTATGAAAGCACATTCATGGGCCTAGAGCAAGAACTGTTAAGAGACACACAGTAACCAAATGGACAGTTTTACCTGGAAACACCTTAAATGTAACAACACTGCAGCCTGGGAAGGAGAGAGCAATGACACCATGTCTTTGAGTTTACAAGAAAAATCATCACTCAATCTGACAAACAGAAATAGACTAAAGAATTATAGAAGAGCAGGTCTGAGAGACAGCAATAACAGATACTCAGTCGTAGTGATAGCAGGAAAAGAAAATGTGGGTGAGCTGAAGAAGTCCTAGAAGGTAAGAGCAGAAAAAAGCTAACCTAGGAAGATGGAATCCTAAGATTCAAGATGTTACATACATGTTTAAACTAGAAGAATACAAAACCTATACAAATATATAGCTTAAACAAACTAAAAAATAAAAAATTAAATATTATAAAATACCAAAAAAGTATAGAAACTAGAAAAGAATTATACTGAATGATAGCAAATGTTACATCAGAATGTTGGGAGGATACAGGGAGCTGAACAGTAGTTTTCAACTGCCAAATCAATGGGCAGAATCTGGGAACCCTGTGGTTGAATTAGGGAGAGGCTGGGAGAAACTGAGGAGAAGGGCGACCTTATAGGAAGACCAGCAGTCTCAACTGAAACAGACCTTTGAGATCTCTCAGACACTGAGCCACCAACCAGGCAGCACACACCAGCTGAGACACACCTGACACATATACAGCAGAGGACTGCCCAATCTGGCCTTAGTGAGAGAAGATGCACCTAACCCCCAAAAGATTGGAGGCCCCAGGGAGTGGGGAGGTGTGGTGGGGCGGGAGAGGGGTGGGGACATCCTTGTGACAGTTGGAAGAAGGAATGGGATGAGGAACTGTGGTAGGGCAGGTCAGGAGGGAGGGGGCAACTGGACTGTAAAATAAAATTAATAACAAAAAGAAAGTCAGCCTAGATTTTAAATATGATCAACTTATCCTTCAAGAATGAACAACATCCTCAGAGAAAAGGAGGCTGGGTGGATGTGTCATCAGCAGACCTAATCTACAAGAATGGCTAAAAGACTAGCTAAGGACACAGAAAGACAAGAAGCCTCAAATATTAAAAAGGAATAGGAAACATGGTAAGTAAAAATATGGATAAATACAATAAAATTTTGTTTTCTTGAGTTTTCTAAATCAGTTTAAATATTGGAGGTGCAATATTAATTTTTGATTTTTCAACACAAATACAAAAATATTTAAGAAGAGACAGATAAACATAAGAGTGAAATGTTTCTATATTTATCTCTAACTTGCTAACTAGCAATGCTAGTAGTATGTAAAATGTACACATGAAATATATTAGCTAAAGCGATCAATTAGAAAAGCCAAAAAAAAAAAAAAAAGAAAAGCCATCAAAGAGAAAAACTATAGAAAAGTCAAAATACAATCTTTTAAAAAATCTTCAAATAAGTCATGGAAATACAAGAAAAAATCGGAAACAAAAAAATAAAAAATAGAAAAATAAAAGAAAGTGAAAACAATACATTTAACTAGGGATATGGGAATGCTTAACAAAATAAACTCACTAAGGAAGAAATAGTCCATAACCAAGTACAGTTTGTGTCAGGAACACAGAGTATACTGAGGTGTTTGAAAAATCAATGTATATAAGTCAGAGAAGAAATCAAATGCCCAACAATTTATTTATTGATAGTGAAAACATATTCTTAAAGTTTAAGAATAATGAATAGATGGGAATTTGATCAAAGTAAAATACAATATGAAACTAAAAGCTAAGGTACTCAACAGCAAAGGCTGCTCTATAAATAGAAAAAAAATCAACAAAGAGAATATCGTTATTTATATCATTCCAACACTGAAATAACAAAAACATTCTAAAACAGCCGAACAAACTGACATGTAGACATCACAGGATGCTACCTAATAGTTACTTGAACAAGGAGATTGCTGAATGGGGCAGGGAGGAAACCATTAACATTTGACACATATTGAAAGGCATTCATGCTAGATGGAAAAAGGAATCTCAAAGCATCATGAAGAGAATGTTTTACGAATGAAGTCATACATCTGTTGTGTTTTGAAGTCGTCTTAGTGGTCAGCACAGGTGTAAATATTTGGATTAATGTAATGTCTCTCTAAAGAGGCAGCATTACAGTAACCACTGCAGGACTATCAACCACAGTCCCAAATTGTTAGTGGAAAATTTCAAAAATAAAAATAGAATAAGTCTACGAGTTTTAAATTTCTGCTCTGAGTCATGGGACAAATCAGTGATTAGTGAGAGACACTGCATTACATATATTACAGAATAATTGGCATATCATTTTATTATTAGTTGTGATAATTACTAATCTCTTGTTTTGCTAAATTTATATATTTTCTCTATAGATATACATATAAATGGTGTAATATAGAGTTAGGTACTGTCTATGGGTACAGGACTCCATCCACTAGGACTTTTGGACCTATCCATGAGAGGTAATGAGGAAGGTACTTCAGACACAGTGCTTCGCCGTCTGTTTCTTCCTTTGGATAGAAGTTGTCAACGCTGGAGGACACTAGTGCAGGGCACACGTGCTCTCAGTGTTCTATGCTAACAACTTCTTCTATGTCGATGGTTACTTCAGTGGAAAAGTTAAGCTAAGATTTTGCTTTCTTTTAGACAGCCATCACCCCGCTGCAGGAAGTACTTGATGAAATGATACAGTGTTTGGCCACAGGCTGAGGAGAAGATGGGTAGTTTGGTTAGGAAGTTACACTGACAGCATAGCACATTCCAAATCAGTATGATAGCCAATTATTCTGTTAGTGCACAATAACTGAGCTATGAGTAATCAAAAAATTGAAACCTTAGACCAAGATGTTTTCATTATTTACCTTTCTAGAAAATACAAGCTAGCCAATTGTATTTTAAACATTGAAAGAAAAGTGTGATTATCTTACTTGCAATGATTTTTCTTATAATCATTAAATTATGGCAGGAGCTTATTAAAAATATTGTATGATTGCTTGTAATTAGGTTAACAAAATTCTTAAATGTAAGTTATGTATTGCACTATGGCATTCTTTAACTGCATTATTTTTAAAATAATAATGCTACAGAATTATAGCACGTTATGCCAGGATTTCATATTGGAGCTAGAATACCTATAGTAAAGTATTCTGATTAACTAATGATATGATTCTGCCCTTTAGTTTTGTGGTTCAGCAAATCACTTAACACACTGGGTCTCATTTTCTCATTTGTCTGAAAAGAAATTAATTTTACATCATGCTGATTGTTGAGAGGTTGAAATAGGGTAATAATCATAAACATTCATTGAAAACTATAATTCTACCGATATTGATGGTATTATCTTTCTCATGAAACAAAGTCAGCATGCCCTCTCTTCCACCTTAGTTCTCATATTAGTAGTTTATTCCCTTTAATTTCTTAGGATAAATAATGGAATCTCCCAATAATGGTCCATACAACTTAGGTTTCACAAAATATTTATGGGCTCCATTAATTTAAAAGGTCCCAGGTAAGAAAGTATTGGAAAGCTCTAAACTGAATGGGTTTAATGGGTTTCTTGATTGCAGAGTTGAATTCCTTCTTCCTTCAGGTAGCAATGACAATATGCCTTGCTAGAAGGTCACAAAACATGATTTTCATACAGTGAACTAAACCCATAAGCCTTCTGATGATGTGTCCCAAGCACAGTACTTTGAGAATTAATGCTAAAACTTTTCTGTAGAATCAAGTTAGCATACAAGGAAACTCCCACATAAACCAAGTAATAATCAGTTCTCTGCAGGAGATATTATAAACAGACTTGGTTTCCAAACGCTATCCCATGGTACTGCGTCCAGGCTACTGGGCATGGGAAGACGAATGACTATAATTGGCTTTGATCTTCCCTACTCCATGGTCTTCCACTCTGCATGGGACTGTGGTTTGCTCCTAAGGTGGCATGGTGTCACTGTGTCATCAAGCTGCTACTGAAGTTGCTTGTAGCTGTGCGCTTTCTTTGCTGGCTTTCTAAGTAAGCACCTGTGAAGGAGATCCTATTCGGAAGGAAGGACCTGCAAGCCGCTTGTGGACATCTCATCGATGGTTAACAACAATGGCCAATGCATCACACACCATTCGAATGGAAAAACAATACCCATTAAATGATGGCAGACATTCAATGTCAAGAAGAATATTGGGTGGGGGCTGGAGAGATGGCTCAGCAGTTAAGAGCACTGGCTGCTCTTCCAGAGCTCCCTCATGATTTTCAAAACTGTCCGTAACTCCGGTTCCAGAAAATCCATGCCCTTCCTTACTTTCTGCATTTACCAAACATGCATGTGTTGCACAGACATAACACCAGAAACACAGCAATACACAGAAGTCACATTTTAAAGGGACAGACATAACACCAGGTAAACACCAATGCACATAAAGTCACATTTTTAAAGGGATTTTCATAATAGATATTGGGCTTGATTTCAAATTCCTTTTTAAAGTGTGATACAATAATTTCATAACTCTGCCTAATAAAAGAGCAGCATAATGGTGTATGTGTGTCTTCAGTATGACTGAATCTACTCAAAAGTGAAAGTCCTGAATTAACATTACAACTGATATAAGTACTTAGCATAAAATTATTTGCCAACAAAACTAACACACATGGCAATAAGTCTTTGACTTCTAAAAGTATCTCTCTTGCATAGGTCTTTAGAAAAAAGCTGTCTGGAAATTGGAAAAGTCTCATTATTAAAACATCCACCAAGAGTTTTGAGTCTACATGGTTGAGACACATTTATATGCTTAACTATCTCAAGTATCATAAAGTAATGCTTTCTTTAATTTATTAATATAGACTAACCTTTTAGTAGCCGGGGTTTTAAGAATATATAGTCAACCCAATAAAGACTTTAAAAACTGTGAGATTATACAAGAGGATAAATTTCACAATTGAAAATGAGGCCTTAACTGAGACTAATATAAAGTTAACACCTTTTGTATTTGGTTTGTATGTTTAAAAACACTTGCTTGTTTATGAAAGACCTGGTCTCCAAAATATAAAATCTTTCCACCTTTATTAACATTACTCTAAATAAAAGGTAAAGTATATTTTGCTTAGTTTTAAAACCCTAATAAATAAAACAAGCATTTTACAATTTATGGTTTAGGAAACTACCATTGGCATGAGTTACAAATTTTGCTAACCTAGTATATACTCAAAATTTTCTTCAAGTAAACCAAATGAAGGTGTTTAATAAACATCTAAAATCAGTAGCATTAAGTCCTGGAAAGAAAGCTAAACCAAACTGCAGCGAAATAAGTGCTTCGAAAAGTATCCCAGTGCAGTTAGAATGATTAATGATAAAACTATATAATGAGGTTCAAAATATTCCACACTATGATTAGGTTAAATTTAATAAAAAACAGTATAGCATCTACATCAACTAGCAGTCACACGAGTCCTAAACCTGGCTCTGGTATAAATGAGAGTGACAGGAAACCATGTCACCAAGTCAGTCACCAAGTCTTCACAGAGGGTTAGGGGACTGACAGTGATTCATGTGCGGAACAGCTCCTTGAATCTCTAGATTTCCATCACAAAAACCAACAACCAAGATTGGAAACACTTTTGATTGTGGCTGCAATGAGCACATATTGACATATGTCCTTGTCGTTATTCACCATAAAATTGTGTAACACTCTGTAAGTATATATACATTGTATGTTTCAAGATTTAAGAGGCACAGGATGATGTGCAGGGGTTATATGCAAATGCTGTCATTCTAGATTTAAAAAAAATAAGTATTTATATATTAAGGAATCTGAATGTGAGGGCGTCCTAGAACAATTCCTTGAAAAAAATCAAGGGATGATTATGTATGATCATTATACATGGTCAACTATAGAACATGCTTACACATATGCATACACAAAGTTATACAAACACATATAACAAACATGTTACTGAACCATGATCCTTATCTGTGAATTTACCTGGTATTTTCTGCTCTGCTCCATTTTTTCATTATTTAAAAAAAAAATATGTCTTAGTTGTGACCATGTCAATAAGGAGAATTGAGAAAGGGAAGTGGAAGACAGGCAATGGAGGTAGGGAATGGAGGTCTGGATTCTGCTCCAAAAAGGATATTTATAGCCATATTTCTAGTTGTCACTAGTGGCCTGGAGTGTGATTGGTACCTAGGAGGCAGACACTCAGGATGCTGTGAAACACTTCAGTGCATAAGACTGTCTCATAAAACACACAACTCTCTAGGACCAACAATTGATGGTGATGATTAAAGAAGGAAACAAAAATAACAAAAAGTAGATTATAGAGTTTATGAAAAAAATCAAACTTTAAAAACATTAAATGGGGAAATTCAGGGACACTATGGCAACAGCATTAAAGATTTATCTCAATTAGCTTGTAATTACTTAGATCAACACAAATAGGGCAGGTAATTAATTTAAAATTCTGTAAGGTACATATATCACATTAAACTAAAGTAAAAGATACGTGTTCTAAAACAAATGGTGCACAGAAAAATTAGAGTATAAAATCAATGACTACTGAAGTCTAGGTATCTAGGAATTTCATTGTTAATTTCTTGAGGTGAGAAAATGCTATTTACCTCTACATTCTCCACTGGATCCAATCCAACACCTTCTAAATAATAGGCACGGAAAAAGTTCTTGGCAGAAAAATGAGAAATAGATGCTTTACATTTACTGAGGCATTGAATTATAGCTCAAAATAAACCTCACCAAGTAAAACAATGTATCCCTCTTAAACAGCAATGGGGAGTTTTAACTCAGGGCAGATCCTGTAAGAGGTAAAGTCAACACAATCCACATAACCATAATTACGTATTTATCCCAAACAATGGAGAATCATCTTGTAGAATTATTGACTTCTACAGAACATTAAATAAGTAATCTAAAAATGATCAGAATACCTGCTACTTGTTAACTATCGTGTGTGTGTGTGTGTGTGTGTGTGTGTGTGTGTGTGTGTGTGTGTTTATATTGTTTCGTTTGGATTCTTCAGTAACCAGATTACAAAAAATATGCTATTATTAAGGACATAGACCTAAATGTCAACCGAGGCCAGAAGAAGGCATCGGATATTCTAGACCTGGATTTAAAAATAATTGTCAGTCACATCATGGATGCTGGGAACTGACTGAGATTGTCTGCAGGAACTGCTGGGCCATCTCTCCAGCCCCCACCTAGAGTGTTCTCAGAGGCAGAAGACGACTGTATGTATATTCAGTGAATGGCATACCCATGACTGAATCTCTTAAACTGAGAGAGATGTCCTTCCACTTAAACCTCCCTTTCACTTTTAAATAAACAACCACACGCAAGTTATTGCTAGCATCACAATAAAATATAAGCATATATAACAGTGATTATAAATGAGTGAAATTCTATGTATTCAAAATAGTGACAGCTAACCTATGCAGCAAATTAATGTCAAAAGCATCAATGCCCTAATAATGTCTCTAAGACATTATTAAATAAAGGAAAGGATGGAGGGAAGGATGGAGAGAAAGAAAGAAAAAGACCAGCCAAAAGGAAAGAATTAAAAAAAAATAAAGCTTGTTTTGAACTGAAAGTTGAGCCTTTATTATTAAAACAAGAATATCTTCTATGTAGCAGACACTCACATACTCAAGATTGAGATCAAGATTTCTGCAATGATGTAATATATTCATTGCCAGATACAAAAGTTTAAATTAGGCTACTTGGTCCAAATTTGCCTTGCAAACATCTGAGATCAGTTTAATTAGAAAATCAGAACAGAAAGCAAAGACAGTATCAAAGCTAACTATGACATAAAACACTTTCTTTGGAATTATTTATGCCAGACAAAACAAAAGGATGATTATCTTTGAAATTTTTATTGATCTTCATCAGAACAATATCCCAAAAATGTGTATGTTCAGAGGCTGCTGATAAGATTACTTTAATTATGAGGGAAATGCCATGCACTAGTTAAACACCGAGAATGGCTATGAGTTAGAAGGTTGAGTTGTGTTTATGAATCTCTTCTATATTGAAAATCTTTTCACGAATAAAAATGTTACCATAATGATGCAAAGTTAAGACAGGAGACAAGAGTCCTCTCTGCAACCTCCAGTTCCACAGGTACCCTTTCTTCTTGCTACTCCATTACTACTGAGGAAATACCAAGCAGATAGGATACAAGACAGGACACAAGAGTCCTCTCTGAAACCCTGTCTCAACAGCTACCCTGTCTTCTTGCTACTCTATTACTAATGAGTTACTGGGGAACTATCCAGCAGGAAAACTTACAATTTTATATTTCCTCCTCTGTATTTGAAAGTATGATGTGCCTAAGGAGTGTATATTAGCAAAAACTGATCTTTGTAAAACAAATTCTTAGATAGACAACAAGTAGAACCTTGTAAAAGTGTGGGCACTAGAGATCAAGTTAGAGAAAAATGTGCATATGAGTGACACATAGCTTCTTTTTACATGAGATGCATGCTGTACTTGTTTATTATGTGTAAATTTAACAAACACAAAAATGTATGGGAGTTTTTAATGTCATTAATTTAGACATTGTCATTAAATGTCAAAAATACCACTACAAGGCTACCGCATAGAAATCTTTCAGGGATTACAATGATACACACTATGAGTTTGATAAAAATATATTCTTGTTCAGTAAATGAAGGCATTATTTTAGCAAAGGATACATAAATAATCTAGCAGATGTAATATGAAACAAAACACCTAAAATTACTATTAGTTTTGATCTATTAGTATCATAATATACCCCACCAAAATTTAAAATATTACCATTATTAAATATGCTTAAAGAATTTCTTTAAAAAAATAAAATTTCTACATGTTCTTTAAAAACTGACAGAGATCTACAGTTCTCTTTTAGAAGTTATATTTCTATTAACTCCATATTCTCTTAGTTCACAACTGGAAGTAAAAATTATGAAATAAGGTTCTAAGTTAATATTTTCATTACAGGTGCATCCCCTGACCCATTTACTTAAAATTTTATGTCTTCTTTTTGTGCAGTGGTGCCATTAGATATTATTTTTCATGACTTTTTAAATGCACCATATTAAATTCCGCTAATTACTATTAAGTTTGCTGTCAATCCACACTTCAATTATTTTTATTTTGTTAGCATATGGTCAAATGAATTACCCCTCAGGATTCTTAGCTATTGTTTTGATAGCTATTAACTTTATAAAATCAGGTATTGTAAGAATCCTGGTGATGCTATGTCCATTACTAACTTTATTACACTGTGCGGCACATTTCATTCAGTCTTCCTATATAGGAATACAAAATAAACTCTATTCCTATTTTCTTTTGTTGTGAGGAAACTTTATCATTTTTCCTGCAAGTACCATCATGTCCTAATAATATTTTTAAATTCCATTATTCTGGGTTTTATTTAGGGATAATTTCTGGTTTGTGTTTTCTATTAAATACATATGCTATAGAATAATTCTCTATATTAACCTTAATCTTCCTGAATGCCTCTGCTTATTATTGTTGGTTGTTATAAAAAGAGAAAAGACTGCCTGCCAAACATGGCAAACTGGGAGAGAGGAGAGCCAGGGGCTGACATGAAGAATTCATGTCAAATACTCACCATTCTGATATACTTGACCATATAACAAAATAAATTCCGGAAAAAAACAAAAAGTTAATGGTTAAAAATAATTTTAAAAAGAGAATATATAGCTAATTATTTAATAGATTTGGAGATGAATAAGAAAGTATCCAAGGATGGGCATAATGAGAATAAAAGTTAACAAAGAAAACTGTAGCTGTACGAAGCATGCTATTCTCAAATGACCAAAAAATTAATAGACAAGCATTTAGATAGAAAATAAATGTAATGAAATAACAGTTAAATGAGACAAAATCCTATTTTCAAAACAATTTATAAAGTGATGAGAGAAAATACTAAGTATTCAGAAGGAAATGAACAGAAAGAATAAAGGGATGGAGGGTGGATGCCTCGTGGGAGATACTGAATGTCACACATTCACACCACAGTAAGACTATGCAACATTCAGAGGACGAGAGACAGTATTTGTGGCCTTTTCAATAAACAAAAGATTGGTGCTATGAAATAAAAAGCACAAGCATTCCTGATAAGAGTGGGGAAATGTTATGAACCTTTCTAGAAAGCAACTCTAAAATATGAACTAAAGCTATAAAACTCCAAACTTCAACATACTCACATATACACAATTAGATATGTAGGCAAAAATTATACATAAAGAATAAGCATGTAAAAAATTTCTATACCTCAAAGAAGTATTTAGTTAATGATATATTCCTATCATAGAACAACAGTGCAGTCACATTTCTAAAGAATATCAAATGACTTAAAAGTAAACTTACAATGATAGCAAATGAAAAGAGATACAGTTATGGACAGAGTGATATTAAATTTATACATCTGAAAACTCTACATTGAGAGGAAGGGTCGAAGGCTACATTTAACAGCGGTTCTTTCTCAGGAAAGAGACACAGTGGGATTTCGTTCTTTCAAATTCCTATTCAAATGTTCTATTTAAACACATTCCTAGTTTTACAGAGAAATGTAAAAATTACTATTTTTAAAACTAGAACTATTAACTATGTGTAAATATACTATGCCATGTAAGAATGCAGGAAACCGCAGTAAGAAAAACAAGAAAGAATTTTTTAAAATATTGGGTTTTTTATACAAAGATAAAAAAGTTTTGTAATATAGAATTTTTCTAACATGGCCAACACCTTTAAAATATTTGCAATACAATACAAGAGGAAGCAGCTAGTCAGTGACCGCTGAGAAGTTTATGACAGAAAGAAGCCCTTGCAAGGTCAGCCCAATGGACCTTTTGGCCAGAGAGCTTACCTTTCTCACTCACGCTCTCGCTTTCAATCTCCACGTCATCACAGCTTGTATACTCAGGCGTGGATGCCAACTCCTCCTCTGAGCTGCTCAGTGAAACCTGGCGCATTTTACCTCCTTTCTTGGATTTATGAGGCCTTGGTGGGGGCGGCCTCACTGACTCAGACTGGTCTGAACTCAAAGAATCATTCCTCAACATTGTTTCCATTTTTTCTCGCTTCGTTTTCCTTACAGCAGAGCTGGGATCTAAGTGGTGTTGTTTCCGTAGGGAGTCGGCACGCCTCAGCTCTGGTCTATCGAGCGGTATAGGGCTCCTGCGAGGGGTAGGAGGACTATGATTTGTGGTCCTTTGTGGATAAGAACTTTGTCCCTGAGCTTCTCGAGTTCTTTCCATTGAATACGATCGCTGGTTTTCCATTGCAGCTCTACGTTCAGATACAGATCTTTGCCTTGATGGTCTATCCATCCTTAGCAGAGAAATCCTGGAATCTTCTAGTTCAGCATTTGCCAAAGAAACATCACTGTGCCTTCTCTCGTGTCGTGCCCGGGACACTTCAGCGTGGATCCGCATTTGCTCTTCATAGGGTTGTGGCTTTACCGGATACCGGGCCAAATTTGGATCACTTCTGTAGCGTGCCTGGTACTCCTCCTCTCTCCTTTGTCTTTCATATTCATCTCTGCTCTCCACATCTTCGTCGTCTACAATATACTCTTTGGAATGTCTATGGCCTCTCCTGTTAGAATCCCTATAATTTAAATGATCAGGTTCTTCATAAAATTGAGGTTCACGTTGAGATCGTCTATCAGCATAATCTGATGGAGATCTAGGCATTGTGCTATCTGAAGGAACATACTGTGAATATTCCTCTCTTTCTTCACTTTGGTCGTATCTTCGATTTTGATCCCTGGACACTGACGGACTTCTTTTTCTAGAAACCAAATAAAAAGACTATGAGAAGACATTTTTAAAAATTAGACTTCACTGATGCAGTCACATGGATGGATGAATCCAGGTAGATCTTTAGGTCTTCTTTCCCATGAAAGGTATAGCTTAAAAATATTAAAATATAGAGATTGTTATACAACACCTGTGAGTACACACATAATTTACATAACTCATAAACATATATGCTGTATACTGTTCAATTTACTTTTGACATTATTTTTATACAAATGACTAAAAAAATAGTAAGAGCACTGTACTGTAGTTACTGGATCAGAACTTCTCAGTGACAGTTACTGCAGTGTGACAAAATTCTAATCTTGGACATCTGCATTTCAAATAAGAGATGTGGATTATACACCTTGACTCAGATTGGTCTAGCAAACATATATTGGGTAAGTACTAATGTTGAGCACTGGATTTTAGATAAGAAACTCATAAAGGAATAAAAGATTGTCCCTGTTAAGAAGCTGAAACCAAACCCTTTTCCAGTTTCTCAGGAACTGAGGAACTACAATCTTATAACATTGATACCAAAACTTCATCAAGTTAATTTGTTTAAATAAAAGGGTTTCCAGTAGAATATTTAAAATCACACTTACTATTATAGAATTATTTAAAAAGACAATTTTACTCCTGTCTTGGACAAACAACATAAAAATTTTGAAAATAGGTATAAAGTAAAGATAGTGAGTCTTCTTTCTTTCTTTTTTCTTTTTTTTCTTTTTTTCAGAGCTGGGGACTGAACCCAGGGCCTTGTGCTTGCTAGGCAAGCACTCTACCACTGAGCTAAATCCCCAACCCCGATAGTGAGTCTTCTTAACAGACGACTTTTACAACAAACAGCAAGTAAGACAACCAGCAATTGCTTTGTTGTAAAGATGATGTGATATGCTGGAAGCACTAAAGCAGACATGCATGCTAATTCCTATCAGAACAAGTAAAAGTGAAACAGTGGTTGAAAACTTAAGTTGAAAGGACAAGTGACCCTGGTGGTTAAAATAAACCTTGAAGAACGGTACACTTCAGTATGTTCAAACTCTACCAGAAGCCAGAGAACATTCCACTATAAGACTTTAGAAAATAAATTGTGACAAGAAAATAACTACCAAGTACATTATGAACTATTTCACACATACTTATATTGGCTTTAGATCGACTTACTCACTTCTCACTATTAACCCAAACACATCAGAATTCTTTTTCTCATTTACCATATTAAAGTAGTCTTAACAGGAACCCATTAATAAAAATCCCGTTTGAAAGATCCTATATCCTACTTACCAAGTAGCAGTTCTGTCATTGCCAAGAATTTCTAATAGGGTTGAATAACTATCCTGTCTATTTGTAAATATTCTTCATGTGCAATGCACCAGATGTTCCATTATAAATGCTCATATGAATATGCAAAATATTTGAGTAAGAAAACCTATCACTACCTATTTAAAACCTCTGCAAAATCATGGTGATTGATGAGAAAATGCCAAAAAGTAAACTTTTTTCAAATGTTACCGTTCTAATATCTAATATTCACTTCAGTTTATATATTGCTTATTAATTCTTCTTGCTTTTACTATACTTCTTGTTGGCTATACTGAACATAATTTACCTACTAACCATCAAACTTTTGAAAATACAACAGTAGATATTTGAAAATATTTATAAGGAATATGAGAGTAGACATGAATAGATAAATCTTAATATTTGTATATTTTTACCTCTTAATGTTATATGACACTTTAAGAATCTCAATGACACTGAAAATCATTTTATACATTTGAATTTTGCATTACTACAATTTACCACTAGCTCTTTATTCTAGTAAAAATTCTTATAATAAAGATAACTTAAAAACCGTCATGTTAAAAACAAATATATATTGAACCACATAAACAAAAAACAGAAAAGCACCTTCTTTTGGCATTTAGTAACTGCTACTTTAAGAATAAAAGACTATATAGGTGGCACTCAAAGATTTAAAAATCTGAAAAGATAGTTTTATCTCTTTAAATGCTTTGTGAAAAATGGACACTGCAAAACTAAATGAAAAAAATAATTCATATTCATAATAAATTATTTAATGCTAACTATATAGTTTAGATATAATTTTGCACCTAAAGTAAAAAAAAAAAACCAAAAGCTTATAAACATTAGGAATTTAAACAAAGTATATGATCATATGGAACATGCAAAATGCACATACCGTTCCTACACTTACAAGCTTAGCAAAGCAAAAAATACTTGTAAAAAGCATAACAATATTTTTACATATAACAATTAATATTTAGTATTTTTATTTTTACCTTTGTTCAACCAATGCACATCTGTCGAGCATGAAGCATCACACGGATGAAAATCCATCAACATTATGCCAGGCAGTGCTCTCTCTTAATCCTTCTAACCCTAGCAAAATCATAGGAGCCATCCCTAATCACATGACCTGAAAGGCTCTCTCCGCTTGTAACCATTTCATTACAAAACTCAGCGGCTGGAAGTTACACATAACACAGCATCCATTCAAGTAGGAACCACATATATTTTAGTGACAGACCTGTTAAGGCATGGCTATTTTTAATATTGTTACTGCGCGGCTGTCTACCGCTCCAGGTCAAGTAAGAATGTACTCTAAGAAGGATTATGGTACTTAGCTGATTAGGGCCCCACAACACTGAAACGAGCACAATCCGGATACAAGGCATTTCTGGACACTATAGTTAGGAGTGCCAGCTTTCTAAAACACTTTCCCCTATATAAACCACACATTTAAAAATGACTATTCGATATCATAATTGATTAGTAATTCTGCTGTTCAGCTCTTGTCAAAAAACATATAGCAGTCCCTTTCTGTAACTTCTCAAGATTTAAGTAAATTTTTAATACAAAAGGACAAAGTTTCTCCCGAGGTTAAAAAAGAAACAGGTACAGTAGAAATTTGTTGTTTTTTTTTTTAAATGTGCTCCATAAAGAGCTTGGTTAGATTCAATTCTCCTCATTTAATATATAATTTCAGCATCTCCATCTCATTGCTTGGAATCTGTCACTCCCCCAAAAAGATAAAAACAGCAGTTTTAAAACCCAATTATAATCAAACCCACAAAAGTTTTTTGAAAACCTGTATCTAACTCATTTCAAATAATTTATATAAGAATGAATATGTATTCCTATATTCATATATGTTCATAATATGTTCATATGTAATATACTTTATATATATATATGAATGAGCTAATTTTTGAGGTATGAGCAGAGAGACAGCAAACAATATTATACTATGTTTTTGTCTCCCAGTCACCATATGTAAACAAGACTCTACAGAATCAGTGGTAGTACAGTTCAATCAATTGTACATTATTGATCCACAAAATTGTTCAGGCTGTTTATTAGGTCTTAGAAGCTGTGGGGGAGTAGAGACAACAAAGTGATTCTCTCTCTCTCTCTCTCTCTCTCTCTCTCTCTCTCTCCTCTTTGGTTTTGGGTTTTGTTTGTTTGTTTGTTTTGTTTTGTGGGGGCAGGTTCTCTCTACATAACCCTGGGTGTCCAAGAACTCACTATGTAGACAAAACTGGAACTCATGGATATTCACCTGCCTCTACCAGATATTTACCTGCATCTACCTCCCTAGTGCTTGATATTAAGTATGTGCCACCAGACATACAGCAACAGTACCTACACCAAAGAGAAAACAAGATATTAATCATCTCACAACAAAGCCAAAAGGAGAGAATCATGTGCCCATAATGCCACACACAACAACAAACAATAGAAACTGTTATGCCCAGTCTGCAAGAACTTCAGGAGACTACCAGGGACCACAACTTTGATGTAAGCAAATGAGAGGCTTTTTATTTATTTGATTTATTTATGAGGGTTCCAACCTGGGCAGCAGGTTAGGAATGTGACACTCAAGTCTAGGGTCTTGGGGTTTATATAGAAAATGCACAATCTGGGGCTCTTGAGCCTTGGTGTTACATGACTTGATAAAGGGGTAAGGGAATGCTATCCTTCACACTGATAATGTTTGTTCAGACTGCAAGGAGGAACCATATATCTGGAAAGGGGCATCTTTGACCTGGGAAGGAATAACTTGTCCCATTAGCAGTGACCAGTGCATTCTTAATTGTTGTTATAAGTTGGTCACAGCTGTTGTATCTCTTTCCACTGCTGGGAACGCTTGGTTGTCTCTCCCATAGCTTAAGGGTGGGGGTCTTATCACCTCCAGGTCATTAATTTTCTGCTTTCTCCAAGGAGAGAAGCCAGCTGTGCTGGGAATGCGGGCTGCAAGGGGAAGTGCAGGGGTGGACAACTGCACTAGAGGGAGTGCTGGCTATACCAGGGTAGGGGTAGGGGTGGGCGTAGAGGTGGGGGTAGGGGTGGGGGTGAGGGAAGGGTGCTGCTGTTAAACTTAGTGCCAGGCTTTAAACCTGGGGGAGTGCTGGCTGCTTTTTGTCTCTTCAGAACTAACAATCATCTGTCTTTAATGTCTCTCAGTATCAATGGACTCAACTCACCTATAAAAAGACACAAGCTAACAGACTGGATACACAAACAAGCTGCATACAAGAAACACAGCTCAGTAACAAAGACAGACATGATCTCAGAGTAAAAGGATGGAAAAAGGTCTTCCAAGAAAATGGTCCCAAGAGGCAAGCTGGAGTTGCCATCGTAATATCCAATAAAATAGACTTTCAAACAAAAGTAATCAAGTAAGATGAGGAAGGATACTTCATACTCATCAAAAGAAAAATCTCAATTCTAAACATCTATGCCCCAAATGCAAGGGTACCCATATTCATAAAATAAACTTTACTAAAGCTCAAAGCACACATTAAACCCCACACAGTAATAGTGGGAGACTTCAACATCCCACTCTCACTAATGGGCAAGTCATTGAAACAAAAACTAAACAGAGACACGTGAAACTAATAGAGGTATGAACCAAACAGATTTAACCATTATCTACAGAACATTTCACCATAAAACAAAAGAGTATACCTTCTTCTCAGCATGTCATGGTATCATCTCCAAAGCATCAACAGATACAAGAAGATTGAAATAATCCCATGCACCCTATCAGATCACCATGGACTAAGGCTGGACTTCAATAACAACAAAATCAACATAAAAAACATGGAAAATTAACAACTCTCTACTCAATGAAAACTTGGTCAGGGAAGAAACAAAGAAGTTAAAGACTTCCTGGAATTCAACGAAAATAATGACACAGCATACAAACTTATGGGACACAAAGAAAGCAGTGCTAAGAGGAAAATTCATAGACTAAGCACCCTGGTAAAGAAACTGGAGAGATCCTACACTAGTAACTTCACAGCACACCTGAAAGCTGTAGAACAAAACGAAGCAAATAAACCAAAGAGGAGTAAACAGAAGGAAATAATCAAACTCAGGGCTGAAACCAACCAAACAGAAACAAAGAGAACAAGACAAAGAATCAACAAAACCAAAAAAAGGCTGGTTCTTTGCGAAAATAAACAAGATAAATAAACCCCCTAGCCAAACTAACTAAAGGGTCCAGAGACCGTATTTAAACTAACAAAATCAGAAATGAAAGGGAGACATAACAATAGAAATGGAGGAAATTAAAAAAAATCATCAGATCCTACTATAAAAGCCTAGACTCTGAACAAAACTGGAAAATCTGGGTGAAATGGATGATTTTTCTGGACAGAAGACACATACCAAGAGCAGGAAAACAATCTAAACAGTGCCACAACCACTAAAAAAAATAGAAGCAGTCTTTAAAAGTGTACCAGCGAAAAAAGTCCAGGATCAGGTAGCTTTACCATGGAATTCTACCAGACCTTCAATGAAGACCTGATACCAACACTCCTCAAACTATTCCATAAAATAGAAACAGAAGGAATATTATATACTTCATTCTCTGAAGCCACAATTATTCTTATACCCAAAGAACATAAAGACCCAACAAAGAAAGATAACTTCAGACCAATTTCACTTGTGAATATCAATGCAAAAATACTCAATAAAGTTCTTGGAAACTGAATCCAAGAATACATCAAAACCATCATTCACTATGATCAAGTAGGCTTCATTCCAGGGATGCAAGGTTGGTGAATTACGTTGATGGATTTACGTATATTGAACCATCCAGGCATCCCTAGGCTGAAGCCTACTTGATCATGATGGATGATCTTTTTCATGTGTTCTTGCGAAAATTTTATTGAGTATTTTTGCATCGAACTTCATAAGGAAAATTGATCTGAAGTGCTCTGCCTTTACTGGGTTTTTGTGTGGTTTACATATAAGTGTAATTGTGACTACATAGAACAAATTGGGTACTGTTCACTCTGTTTCTATTTTGTGAAATAGTTTGAAGAGTATTGGTATAAGGTCTTTGAAAGTCTGATAGAATTCTAAACTAAACCCATCTGGTCCTAGGCTTTTTTTGGTTGGGAGACTTTTAAAGACTGCTATTTATTTAGAAGTTATAGGACGTTTTGGATGGTTTATCTGACCCTAATTTAACTTTGGTATCTTGTATCTGTCTAGGAAATTGTCCATTTTCTCCAGATTTTCCACTTTTGTTGAGTATAGACTTTTGTAGTAGGATCTGATAATTTTTTTAATTTCCTCAGTTTCTGTGGTTATATCTGCCTTCCTTGGTGTGACTCTAACCAAGCAATTGAAAGATCTTTATGATAAAAACTTCAAGGCCCTGAAGAAAAAAATTGAAGATCTCAGAAGATGGAAAGATCTCCCATGCTCATGGATTGGCAGGATTAATATAGTAAAAACGGCCATCTGGCCAAAAGCAATCTACAGATTGAATGCAATCCCCATCAAAATTCCAACTCAATGTTTCATAGAGTTAAAAAGAGCAATTTGAAATTCATTTGGAATAACAAATAGAGAGACAGACAGGTAGATCAATGGAATTGAACTGAAGACCCAGAAATAAAATCCCACACCTATGGTCACTTGAACTTTGACAAAGGAGCTGAAACCATCCAGGGGAAGAAAGACAACATTATCAACAAATGTTGCTGGTGGTCAGTAGGTAGAAGAATGCAAATTGATCCATTCTTATTACATTGTACAAAGTTCAAGTCCAAGTGGATCAAGGGCCTCCACATAAAACCAGATACACTCAAACTAATAGAAGAGAAAGTGCCTGGAACACAAGGGCACAGGGGAAATTTTCCTGAACAGAACAGCAATGGCTTATGCTCTAAGATCAACAATAGATAAATAGGATCTCATAAAACTGCAAAGCTTCTGTAAGGCAAAGAACACGGCCAATAGGATAAAACAGCAACCAACAGTTTGGGAAAAAGATCACCAATCCTACGTCGATAGAGTGCTAATATCCAATATATACAAAGAACTCAAGAAGTTAGACTCCAGAGAATCAAATTACCCTATGAAAAATGGGCTACAAAACTAAACAAAGAATTCTCAGCTGAGGAATATTGAATGTCTGAGAAGCACCTGGGAGGAAAGAAAGAATTACGTACAAGTCTTAGACTTAATACTACCACAGATGTCATGGTAGAACCAAGGACCAAGTAAAGTCCCAAAGTCTATTCCCCTGGGCTGGCACCCGGAGGCTAACTCTGCAGAACTCTGATAGTCAAACAGCCGAGTACTTGCATCCATTACGATAGTTGTACTCAAATAAGGAAACAGGAATCCACAAGCTACCAAGAGGGAGAACATGAAAGGTAAGAGTTGATCTTGTCTTAGAGGCTGTTGCTGAGCCTAAAGAAGTAAGACAGAACACCAGAAACAAAGACCTGTCCCAGTGTCAAGGCTACAGTTTTCGGATACAGCCTCTACATCTATTCAGACAGAGGCATGTGAACCAGTGAGAAACACAAGACTGCCACCCTTCAGGCGGCTTTGGAAACCCTTTCACAGAAGTATGGAGGTTCCTATAGCCAGACGTGACGTAAACGCAACAGCTTCGATAGCTAAAGGACTATCTCTACCACAAATTCCCAAAACTCAGGCAACACAGCTGTTACTATAAAGGACACCTGGCATGGTAATACCCCCAGAACCAAGCAGTCTCAAATTTCTGCCTGTATTTCAACTAGCTGTACTATGGGCCACAGTGCAACCCTGTACTAGAAACTGTTAGATTCAATCCATCTTAGCATGATTTTTGGTGGCCCTGGGACTGCCTACTCTAACAATATTCCAACACTACTCATCACAGTACAGCTCAAGTCTCCGTCCACCAGAAGTATCAAAGGATAGTAATCACACAACTTTGCCCTGGAACTCAGCATTAGACTGATAAAACCTAACACTAATCCCAACAGCTCTTGTCCCAGGAACAACAGGTGCTTACAGCCTTGTATCAAGTGGAGCACATGGTTCAAGTCTGTTGGTCATCTACTCTAGGCAGCCTCATCTGTGGCTGGTGGCAGCATTTGAGGACCCTGGGTTCTCTTTAACCGTAGGTAACCTCTATTTCTATTGTGCCTAGACGGAACACCTCACTGTTGAACTGGTCTTGGTAGAGGAGCCACAGGTGGCAACATTGTAGCCATGAGTGTGGTCCCTGTGTTTGACTTCTATCTGGAGACTGGCTGAAGCCCACGCACCTGACAAGCTGCTCAGTGCACACGAGGCTCCTGAGCCCACTTTAGACATAGGGAAAAGCCTCAGAAATACAACTGTCCTCTTTATGTACTCCTCCATTTCAAAATAAACAACAGAGAAACCTTGAATTAGGGACAAAGTTTGGCTTAGGTGGCCCTCTCCTGCTAAAACAGAGACAATACAGAACTCACAGCAAACATATGGCATGTTACTAGTGTGAAAGCAGCAGCTGTAATTAGTCAGGCTACACAAAACTAAGCAGGTTGCACAGAACTAGTAGATAGGCATAATAAACAAATACAGATTACAAACACCTCTGTCTTTGTAATTTTGATCTGTCAGTACCCAAAACTTTTAAGGAGCTAACTTAAATGACTTAACGGTAAAAAAAAAAATCTATATTCCAGAAACCATCCATAAAGTAACCAGTAGGACAAGCTCTAGATGAAGATTTTAAAACAACTATTTTAAGGACGCTCAACACACTCCAAGTAAACACAGGAAAAAAAAATCAATACTCTTAAAAAGAGAAGTTAATTAAGCAATAATTTTTTAAGTCAAACAGAAATCCTCAAGCTAAAAAATTAACTAAGTCAACCTTAAATTCTGACAAGAACAGAACAGAAGCAAGACTTAGTGAGCTCAGAGACAGTGTGTTTGAAAATACAAAGTCAGAAGGAGGAACGGAGAAGAAAGAAAGCTTATAGCAATTTTAACATCATTAAAAGAGCAGATATATGGTTTATGGTGTTCCAAGGAAAACTTCAGGCTAGCAAAGCAATAGGAAGTTTAATTTGGAAGAAAATACTAAAATGCTCCCTAAACCTAGGGAAAAAAACACAAACAACTATCAACAAAAAGGTCAAAAGTCACTAGTGGATCAAATGAGTGAAATTCAATACAATAATTATGCTCTTGAAGATGAAGGTTAAAATAAAATGCTGAAGGCAACAAGAGATAACAAAACAAAGTCAAATCCTGTGAGGGTTCCCAAATCACCAACTCACAGAAACATTCCGTACTAATCCCATAGGCCAGACATAAGAGGCTCATATTACTAGATGGAAAAGTGCCAGCAAGAAAAAAATACTATAGTCAGCAAACGTACACTATAAAAATACAAGACACATATTCTCACACCACCTGCCAAAAAAGTTGAGTGAATATATTTCTATCAGACATAGAATATACTAGAGGGAATTCTTCAGACTGGAAAAGAAATAATGAGTAAGAAGATAACATTACAAAGGCAGAATACCACAAGATGAAATTCTTTAAGTTCACATCAAAAGCCAAAACTATAATGGTGATTGCAGAGACTGAGGGAACAGGAAAAGTTTGATAATATGTAGTAAGTTATAATTAGATAGAGGTACAAGGTTCTGATATGTTACTTAATAATATGGGCATTATAAATAGTGATTCTATCATATCATTATTTAAAAGCTAGAAGAAAGGATGATCAGTGCCATGATAAATAAATTTTGAAGACATAGGTACGTTCAGTCTGATTTAAACGTTACATGACAGATACATACATAAATGCCATTCTCTCTTTGAGCCCCATTCACCCAGATTCCCTAGGAGCTTTTCTTGCACACATATGTTCTTATGCGGTCTGTGTTCCATATGGTCTGTACATTGCTGAGGACAAAGAAGGAAGTCTTAGGCAGCTAGTGTCAGTGACAGCACAGTTGATCCCTCTATGGAGATAAGTAAATAACATGGGTGAAATGCATCCGAAAAAGAAGACCCGTGCAGGTTGTCTAACAAAAACAAGCGAAAGCTGTAATGAGCGTAATGAGTCAGGGCGTTTATCTCTTATATCTAAGGATTGCTGGAATTAGGAGACACTTATGAGCATCTACAGTCAATTCCTAGTTTAGTGATATTATGTTAATAGCTTACAATTAGCTGTGCATAATTAATAGGAAACCCTCAGACCTTACAAGTCAGGTCCTTTTTGCCTCAAAGCTCCAGCTGTCAAGTATTTGCCAGAACACACTATTGCTCAGCCAAACTAAAGCCGAGGAAAAGTAATAATTGGTCAAAAGTCTCATTATTTATCCTGAGACTTTATTAGATCAAAGATTATCTGAGCCAGCCAGACATTTAATAGGAGGACAGTCACTGTGAAGGGAACAGACTAGAGTAGAGAAGAGTAACTTGTTCTCTGTCACCGAGAGGTACAGGGTTAAGGTCATTGTTTTCAAAATAACTAAGTTTGGGGTGGGAAACCCCGACAAGTTTAAACTTACTGAAACGTGAACATTCCTGAGCTGCTAGGAGTGCCATCGCACCCTGTTCCTACTCACTCTGACTTGAATCGCATGCTTCACAGATGTCATGTGCACTCATGGAGTCAGAACACATTGGAGGTAGAGGAAGAACTATGGGAATGTGATTTTCAAAGATCCAGTGTTCAATGTAATGACCACAGGAAACAACGAGGGAGCCGGCCCACTAACATTCCCGCTAGCTGTTGAGAAAAAAACAACTTAAGAGTAGTTACCAATCAATTATATAACTGAATCTATTCCTAGATTCTCAAATTATACAAAAGTCCCTCTTATATTACTTCACAAATTGAAAGTATTTAAGCTCTATTTCCCTATATTTTAAAAAAAAGTGAAGTAGCAGAAAACACCAATGCATGGAACAAGTGAAACAGAGGGAATATCAGAAACACGCTCAAAGGTGGCAAGAGAAGCCAAAGTGAAACAAACCTTGCACAACTCTTCTGGAATTTGTCAAATAATCCTGTGTTTACCATGCAGGCAAGTCAGCAGGTAGTATGCAGCTGTCTGGCTAAAGCAAGGAGGCTAGTCTAGGGTAAGGAAGGGGAACTGGACTATTCCACAGAGGCAAAGAAGACATAGCAAACTGTAAAGTCAGGCAGGAGGAAAGAATGAAATGACTGCACTTAAGTCAAATATATAGAACCGGATACAAGCAAGATAAAGAAAAACAAACAAATGATGGCTACACAATCTCCTTAAAAAACAAATTGAGTAAGATTTAAAGTACAGAAAACTAAAACTGCCATAGAAAAATGTATGTACTGTGCATAACTATATTTGGTAAGCAAGTTATTACTTAAGCTAGCCATGTCTCTTAATTTGTGAGATGTGACAAAGGGCTGGAGAGATGGCTCAGTGGTTAAGAGCACCGACTGCTCTTCCAGAGGTCCTGAGTTCAATTCCCAGCAACCACATGGTGACTCACAACCATCTGTAATGAGATCAGATGCCCTCTTCTGGTGTGTCTGAACACAGCTACAGTGTACTCATATATAACATAAGTAAATAAATAAATCTTAAAATATATATATAGTATAATATCAATATTATGTTAATAATATATAGCACACAATTAATATAGAATTATTAAAATATAATAGATAATGTAATGTTAATAATGCATTATTATATGTAGTTTATATAATATTATGATATAATATATATACATTTATATATTTATATATATTGCACTGTGGGTAAAGATAATGTGTAGTGTCCCGTGTAGACTGGGACGTGGAACCCTGACTAAGAGTAGTACAGAAAAAGGAAAGGAAAGATATGTGTTCAGTGAAGATGCGATCAGGAAGGGCTCTCTAACCACCACCACAAAGACCTTGAACCTCAACCTCTTTATTATATACAACACAAAGAGAGGAGTTAGCTGCTCTCAGTAGGTGGCTCTGTGGGAGAGCAGTCTCCAGCCAGAAGCATGCAGAAGAAGAAGCTGGAGTTACTATTCTTTGTACCATCAGTTGTGCACTCAGACTTCCAACAAAACTTTGCCATTTCTCTTGAGCATGGGCCATATGGGTAATGACATTGCCAATTGTCTGAAGGATTGGGAGTCCTCAACAAAGCCATGCCCATGCCAAAACTCTCTAGCAAAATATCTCCCAAATAACTCAGTGGTACAGGTTCTAGAGTTCTAACAGGTGTACTACTTAGTATGTGAGTGCAAAGAGACAGCAGAGTGTGTGTGTGTGGGGGGGGGGGTCTCCTCTTCTCTTCTTAGTTCAGTACTCCCCCTGACAGGAAGCTTTCTCTAGATTCATAAAATTAATAATCCTAAGATTATTAAAGATACCATTTTCTTAAAATTTAATAGATACTCAACTGATAAAAAATAAATGACTTAGAAAAACATGTTTTCTCTCATATGAAAAAACTAGGTTTGTGTGTGTGTGTGTGTGTGTGTGTGTGTGTGTGTGTGTGTGTGATGAAACTAGAAAGGGGTCATGAGGGAAAAGAGAATTAAACATTTTTGAAGCTATTCTCTAAATATTAGTCTATATAAGACACAATACATATCAACAAATTGTAAAAAAAAATGCTTAACATTAATGACAAAAATAAAAACAGTTGGGGCTGGGGATTTAGCTCAGTGGTAGAGCGCTTACCTAGGAAGCGCAAGGCCCTGGGTTCGGTCCCCAGCTCCGAAAAAAAAGAACCAAAAAAAAAAAAAAAAACAACAAAAAAAAAAACAGTTGAGTATGGGCTACACACACACTCACACACACAGAGAGAGAGAGAGAGAGAGAGAGAGAGAGAGAGAGAGAGAGAGAGAGAGAGAGAGAGAGATGCACATATACCCCTACATAAATATGTACATGCTTATACACACATGCACACACAAACATATAAAAAACAAAATAGGAAAGTGAAAAACTCAGAGGCACAAATTCCCCCTGAGAGCTTCCACTGATTACAACAGACACTTGTAAGCAGAAACTTACTTAATGAATAACTTATGGACTTCTTCTCCAGACTTTGATAATTCATAAATTTCCCTGAATAGGAGCTAAAACATAATTCTAACTGTAATGTTATTAAATGTCTCCACTTATATATGAATATCTAAGAACATTAGCTTTGGATAGCTTTGTGAGGATAATTAGATTGTCTATAATATCAAACAAAGACTTATAGATGGTAAATCAAATAATTAATTAAAATAATTAGCATCAGATATATGCCATATTAGTCATAAGTAGAATCAGTGCTTCAGTTGTTCAAAAGATAAAATGGTTTCAGGCCCGTCTAAACAGACTAACGTGACCCCAGCTCTTCCTCTACTCAGCGCTCTCCTCCTCCTGCATGGGAGCCTATTTTTAACAAACTCCTCAGTCTAAAGTGAATATCAATTTAGTAAGAGACATAACATGTCCTTCTATTTTATAATACCCACATGAAAGTTTTATGGTTGTCTATTAAGTACATTACTAAAAGTTGACTGTATATGTATCTTGTGCTTGCACATTTTAGTTACAAATATAACATTGCTTGACTCTACTTTCGACACTAAAGAAACTCATTTTGAGTATGTTGCTCAAATGAGCTCCTAGAGTCTTGTGAGCCCATTGATCTTAAACCCACAGCAAACTCTTCCTGCTATTTGCTGCCTGTGCTAAATTCCCCTCAGAGAAAACACAGCTCAGCCTTGCTGGAATTTGCAGTCATAGTACTACTATTCAAGTTACTTCTTTCTAAAATAATGTTTTTAGGAGGCAAATAATGTCCTTAACATCTATCTTATCCTAGAATAAGGAGAGGAATGCAGACACCGGAGTTCAGGATATCATCTGCCAGGGTACCACTGGCAGTGCAGAGCATTATGGGACAACAATATAGCTATTTCCAATTATTGTGTGGTAAACAAAGGAGGCTTCTTTGAACTGGCAAATCACAACATAAAATTGTCCTTTAAATGCCTTTATATTTTCATGTTCTATGTATCTGTGTGGCGCAATAATATACATAAAAACAAAATTATAACGTGAGTAAAATCCTATTTCCACAGCACCTGACAATTTGGTTTTAAGGGGAAAAAAGTTATCCTCTAGAGAAACTTTTGAGTTTCCAGTACGTATCTGTCTGTACACATACATGCATGCATATCTAGACAAAAACATTAATAAATACAATATGGCCACAGTTATCAATGGTAAAATACGGAAAACATGTTTTTAACTATGAAAAAAGTACTGAATAACACATATGAAAGTCCTTGGATTGAACTACATAAAATGCCATCTATGATACAATTTTCTCAGATGTAGTATGTTCTCATCTTAAAGAAACACTCCCATAGCATTATTATGTCTTTAAGATTTTATCAACATAATGAATATTTCAGTTATCAAAATTATTTAGCAACTTTATAAATAATGATTGATAATATACAAACTGGCTTATGTTTAAAATATATATTATATACTAATAAAATTCATACATTTTAAAGCCAACTTCTCTATCTCTAATGAAATACCAAAAAGAAAACTAATTTTTAGCAATGTATTTGGTTGTAATTGGCAAATATAATCCTTTGATCTTCCACTTAGAAAAACACAATGAAGAAGCTTAAGGAACATTAGAAGTTGTTCTATAAACACCTTTCCAAATATGTAATGTAAAGATATACAGCTGAAGGTTTAGAGAAACTCTTTAAAACTAAATTTCACGAATTCTAACAAACTGTTTAGAATGGACCTAACATCAGTCTCAAAGACAACATACAGTTAACATAGAATAATATATATTTAATTCACTGTATACTCAAGAATTGTCTTCCACGGTTGTAGAGACCACATTAAGAAAAAATATAGAGATATAAATATGGCTGTAGATGATCCTAAATACAGTTTCAGATAAAGATGACATTGTGCATGAGAGCAGACCCAGTACATTTCACTTATCCAAGTTAAAAACATATGACTTACCTACTAAACTCCAAACCTATTTCTTAAGCCTGCTCCCTAGAATCATTATGGAAAAATGAAGATGTAAAGTAGAAGCAGAAAGCTACTGCCATGGAAAAGAATTAATCATAACAGATTGGATAGAAACTAGGATGCCACCGGTCCCGTAATACCTTCCAAAAACCCAGAGTGCTTGGTCTTTGGCATTCGCTGGAGAATTAAACAGGCCCTGGAAGCTATACTGGAAGATGATCCTTCCTTCCAGATAGTGTACTTAGCAGTCTCTGAAACTGGACTCCAAATAGAGCACAAGCAGTAGGAAATCTACTGAGCACCAAGGACTTACGATGGTATGTGGACAAAGCAAGGGGAGACGAGAGCTCCTCTCAATACAGGTAAATGCCTGCCTCATAACAACACACTTCCCATGAAAATAGAGCACCATTCCATCTCCCTTCTAAAACTAAATTTAGGAAGAACCTTGGAAAGCTTTTCCTTGTGTACTGCCGTCATGAAATCAAGTAACTATATTTGAACAGTAAGTATTCTATCATAAATGACATTTCCAACTGTAAGTTAATATTTTTGAACTAAATAAAAGTGAGAAAATGTTAATACCTTGTTACATAGGATATTGCCAAATTTCCAAACATTAAAATTTGTTCTTGGCAGTGTGGCACCCCTCATTAAGTTTTCCTCAATGTTCTTTAACAAAGCTCTCTGCAAAAGCACTAAGATAAGTTTTCCGTCATTTTTATCACAAACTACTCAGTGACTTACACTTATTTGGGCCATTCTAGACAAAACAGGTAATTCTGATATTTTAATTTATCAGCCAGATTAGGTAAACTAAAGTGAAAAGACTCACACTAACCCAAAGAAAATAAAAAGTGAAGTAAGAAACAAACAATAATAAATTTATAGAGGAGAAAGAGAGGTGTGCATCACGAGTCATAACCCTCTGTCTCTGACAATGGATGAGAACTATCAGATGTCCCAGGCTCCTGCTGCTGTAGTAGCCCTGAAGCCAAATCATCCTTGTCTTGATTTTTAAAAGTTTAAGTTGCTTTTCTCAGATTATTTTATGACAGCAACAAAGAAAATAATTAATACATCACCCTAAAATGTTCCCTTAAGAACATTCCTTCAGGAAATCCTGCAATCTCTAAGAGTGTGTGCTGTACCAGTCAGCACTTCCCGATGAGGGCTGCGTGAGAATCTCTAATTCTAAAGACTGGAATTGGATGGCAGATGCAGAATGTCAGATAGATACATTAAAAAACAAATCAAATGACAAATTTTGAAGGATCCATCTTTCATAAAGCACAAAGTAAGAGAGTCAAAGGTCTCTCTGACCCTGATTAAAGGGCCCTCCCTTACTCAGAGAAGAAACAGAGCTGAAAACCAATCTGAATTGAGTTACATGAGTGCAAAAATTTCAAATAAAACTAAGTTTTCAGATAAGGCAAACCTATCCTAAAGTCGGGGTCCTAGAAGATCCATAACAGAACATGATACTTGTACTTACATAAAGATGGTCCGCCTGAAGCTAGAAGTGGAAGCTACTGCTCCTAGTGGAGGACCACTTTAATAACAACTGGACAGAGACTGCAAATGTGGTGGATGTCTTACAAGACTGCAGCATCCATTGACGAGGTAATAAAAACTCTGATCTTATTCACCAGCAGATATGGAAGGAGTGCTGTCTGCCTAGATCCTAAATGTGCTGGGTAAAGGTTAAATGATAATTTATTGGCTATCAGATATATTTTAACACTCTAGTAAGGTCCATTCAGAATGATATTAATATGCAGCTAGTATAACTCCTGGAAGCTTAAACAAATAATAACGGTTTGCACTGAATAAAGTACAGATACCATTACTGCTTGGAAGATTGTAGAAAGAAGGATCAAAAGTTGTAAGATATTTATGTTAGAATGAGTCTCTCACTTAAGGCTGGAAAATGCAATGGTATGATTATGTTCCCTAAGACTATTCAGGGGACATTTCAGTAACCAATGTGGTACCAAGACCCTAGTGAGGAGACGTTGAACATAACTGATGGGAGCCTGAAAGACATAAACTCAGGCTAAGGAGAAAAGATACTATTAGGAAGTTAGAACCACCATGGACTGATGGATATGGTAATATTTCAGAATAGCAGAAGCTAATGAGATATAATTAATACCTTCAAAAGTCAGCAATAAGAGCAGCAAAGCTGGAATAACAGACCCAAGATTTAGGAAAAAATAAGAAAGAAAATATGGTATTTTTGGGAGCAAAAGATGATACATAAATAGACAATGGATGGATAGAAGGATGATAGATAGATAGATAGATAGATAGATAGATAGATAGATAGATAGATAGATAGATAGATAGGCAGACAGACAGACAGACAGACAGACAGACAGACAGACAGACAGACAGAAGATTGAAATCTGTCAATTCACATAAAGGTGACAACCCCATGCCCAATAGTAAAAATCTCAACCAAGTATAAGCAGTTATCCAGGAAGAACATTTAACGCCACCACAGCCAAGTTATACAGTTGTGATTTTTCCCTGTCCATCCCAAGTATTTTAATCCACTATGATCAGTTAACTATAAACTAAAGAAAGGGTCCTGTACAGACATTTGAGGTCTAAATACTATATCTAATAGACACAAATATTCAAAGACATTAAAGAACCACAGTGTAATAGGACTGTCATTTAAAATAGACCCATATTTAATTAAATAATAAAGTCCCAAAGGTGATAAATCTGAAACCCATAGTTCAACCTGATGATAGCTGAAATAAATCTCTTAACCCCTTCAATAACATATGAAGGTAGAAAAAGGACTAAATAGACCAGATATTTTCTTTTTTTTTTTTCAAAGTACCATAAACCAGAAGGTGCTAGGTATTCAACACATCAGGCTTCTAACCATAACCTTAGGAAAAGCAGTAAAAGTAACCAGAGGCGTATAAAGGATGTCTTAAAGAAAAAAATCTTAAACATGCCAAAATAATTACCTTAATTATGGCATCATAAATTTTCATGTTATTTTATTAACTGTAAAATAAGTCAAATGATTGTAGCATGCCATAAGGTTAAATAAAAGAACTCATAGCTACAAAATAAATAAGGCAGTTTTGCCTATCATCATGAAAAAGTACTATAGACAAAACAAGTTGCATTATTTTAGGCACAGTTTACCTTCAGATAAAAAAATTACTGATTTAAGTCCTTACAGAGCTTTGAGGAAAATCACTGTGATTCAGAATTTTATGCCTAACCATGTACAAACAAGAGAGAAGAGTATCAAGTAAACACATTCTAAGAAAATACCTGTTTCCTTTTAAAAGTACTGAAAACATTTACTGTTTCAATGAAAACTAAATTCTATTTTCAAAGTGAAAAACAACGGCATTATACTAAGATGCTATCAAAAGTAGATTCAAACACAGTTTCAATGAAACTGAATTTCAATGAAAAGAAGAAAATGTATTGACTTACTCATTTTTCTACATACAGAAGTCTGGTAGGACCAGCAACATTTATTGAAGATGCATTCTTTTTTCCATTGTATATTTTTGGATTCTTTGTCAAAGACCAAGTGTGCATAATTGTGTGGATTTATTTCTGTGTCTTCAATTTTATACCATTGATCAACCTGTCTGTCTTGGTACCAATACCATGGAATTTTTATTACTATTGCTCTGTAGTAGAGCTTGTGGTCAGGAATGGTGATTCCCACAGCCGTTCTTTTATTGTTAAGAATTGTTTTCGCTAATGTTTTTTTTATTGTTGTTGTTTTGTTTTATTTTGTTTTGGGTTTTTGTCTTTCCAGATGAATTTGAGAATTGTTCTTTCCATGTCTTTGAAGAAGTGTGTTGGGATTGTGATGGGGATTCAATAGGTAGATTGTCTTTGGTAGGATGGCCATTTTTACTATGTTAATTCTGCCAATCCATGAGGATAGGAAATTTCTCCATTTTTTGAGATCTTCTTTGATTTCTTTCTTGAGAGACTTGAAGTTCTTAGCATACAGATCTTTCACTTATTTGGTTACAGTTTCCCAAAGATATTTTATACTAGCTGTGGCTATTGTGAAGGGAATTGTTTCCCTAACTTCTTTCTCAACCTGTTTATCATTTATATAAAGGAAGGCTACGGCTATATTGAGTTAATTTTATATCCAGCCACTTTGCTGAGGTTACCAGCTAGAGAACTTCTCTGGTAGAATTTCTGGAGTCACTTATGTATATTATCAGATCATCTGCAAATAGTGATACCTTTAATTCTTCTTTGTCAATTTGTACCCCTTGACCTTTTTTGTTGTCTTATTGTACTAGCTAGCATTCAAGTACTATATTGAATAGATATAAGGAGAGTGGGCATCCTTGTCTTGTCCCAGATTTTAGTGCAATTGTTTCAAGTATCTCTCCATTTAATTTGATATTGGCTGTTGGTTTGCAGTAAATTGCTTTTATTATGTTGAGGTATGGGCCTTGAATTCCTGATCTCTCCAATACTTTTAACATGAAGGGGTGTTGTATTTTGTCAAATGTGTTTTCTGCATTTAAGGAAATGATTGTGTGATTTTTTGTTTGATTTTGTATATACAGTGGATTACGTTGATGGATTTCCATATATAAAATCAACCTTGTATGATAGGGATGAAGCTTACTTGATCACAGTGAATGATGGTCTTCATGTGTTCTTGGATTGGGTTTGCGAGAATTTTATTGTGTATTTTTGCATCAATAGTCATAAGTGAGATTTATCTGAAGTTCTCTTTTTTTGGTAGGGTCCATGTGTGGTTTAGGTATCAGAGTAGTTGTGGCTTCATAGAATGAAATAGGTAGTATTCTTTCTGTTTCTATTTTATGGAATAGTTTGAGGATTATTGGTATCAAGTCTTCTTTGAAGATCTAGTAGAATTCTGAACTAAATCCATCTGGCCCTGGGCTTTTTTTGGTTGGGAGGTTTTTAATGACTTCTATTTCCTTATGGGTTATGGGCCTGTTTAGAAAGTTTATCTGCTGTTGATTTAACTTTGATATGTGCTATCTATCTAGAAAACAATCCATTTTATCTAGATTTTCCAGTTTTGTTGAGTATAGGCTTTTGTAGTAGGATCTGATGTTTTTTTTTAAATTTCCTTCGTTTCTGTGGTTATGTCTCACTTTTCATTTCTGATTTTGTGAATCTGGATGCTGCCTCTGGCTCTTTAGTTAGTTTGGCTAGGGGTTTATCTATCTTGTAGATTCTCTCAAAGAACCAGCTTTTGGTTTTGCTGATTCTTTGTATTGTTCTCTTGTTTCTATTTGGTTGGTTTCAGCCCTGAGTTTGATTGTTTCTTGCCTTCTACTTTTATTGGGTGTATTTGCTTTTTCTTGTTCTAGAGCTCTCAGGTGTGCTGTTACATTGCTAGTGTAAGATCTCTCCAGTTTCTTATTAGTGCACTTGGTGCTATGAATTTTCCTCTTAGCACTGCTTTCATTGTATCCTATTAGTTTGGGTATGATGTGTCAACATTTTCATTAAATTCTAAGAAGTCTTTAATTTCTTTCTTCATTTCATTCTTGACCAAATTATCATTGAGTAGACAGTTGTTCAGTTTCCACATGTATGTGTGTTTTCTGTTACTTTTGCTGTTTTTGAACACCAGCTTCAGGCCATGGTGGTCTGATAGGGTGCATGGGATTATTTCAATATTCTTGTATTAGTTGAGAGTTGTTTTGTGATGAATTATATGGCTGGTTTTAGAGAAGGTACCATGAGGTGCTAAAAAGAAGGTGGATTCTTTTGTTTTAGAGTGAAATGTTCTTTAAAATCCATTTGGTTCAGAACCTCTATTAGTCTCACAGTGTCTCTGTTTAGTTTCTGTTTCAATAACCTGTCCATTGGTAAGGATGGGGTGTTGAAGTCTACCACTAATATTGTGTAGGGTTCTATGTGTGTTTTGAGCTTTACTAAAGTATCCTTTATGAATTGAGTGTCCAATGAAATGAATTGCATTTAGGGCATATGTTCAGAATTAAGACTTTCTCTTGGTGGATTTTCCCCTTTGATGACTATGAGGTGTTCTTCCTCATCTCATTTGATAACTTTTGGTTGAAAGTCTATTTTATTGGATATGAGGATGGCAACTCCAGCTTGTTTCTTGGGACTATTTGTTTGTTAGACTTTTTTCCAATCTTTTACGCTGAGATAGTGTCTGTCTTTGTGAATGAGGTGTGTTTCCTGTATACAGCAAAATCACAGATCTTGTTTGCATATCCAGTCTGTTAGCTTATGTTTTTTATAGGTGAGTGGAGTGCATTAATATTGAGAGATATATTAAAGACAGTTGACTGTTGGTCCCTGTTATATTTGCTTTTGTAGGTAGCTTTATGTGCTTGTGGTTTTCTCCTTTTGGCTTTGTTGTGAGATGATTAATATCTTGTCATTTCTTTAGTATAGGTATCTTCCTTGTATTGGAGTTTTCCTTATAGGATCCTCTGTAGGGCTGAATTGGTAGATTGATACTGTTTGAATTTTGTTTTGTCCTGGAATATTTTGGATTCTCCATCTATATTGATGGAGAGTTTTGCTGTGTATAGTAGCCTGGGCTGGCATTTGTATTCTCTTAGAGTCTGCATGACCTCTGACCAGGCTCTTCTGGTTTTCATAGTCTCTGTTGAGAAGTCTGTTGTAATTCTGATAGGTCTGCCTTTGTATGTTACTTGGCCCCTTTCCCCTTCAGTTTTTAATATTCTTTCTTTGTTCTGTGCATTTAGTGTTTTGACTATTATGTGGCGAGAGGATTTTCTTTTCTGGTCCCATTTGTTTGGTGTTCTATAGGCTTCTTGTACCATTATAGCCATCTCTTTCTTTAGGTTTGGGGAGTTTTCTTCTATGATTGTGTTGAAGATGTTTTCAGATCTTTTGAGCTGTGAATCTTCCTTCTCCTCTATTTCAATTATTCTTAATTAGAAAATTAATAGTTTTCAGAGGCTCATGGATTGGAAAAAAGAATTATGAACTTTGGGGTAAATGTGAATAGGATAAATTGGAGTTGAATGAATGAAATGAGGTAAACATGTAACTTTTTATTATACCTCTAGGTAGAAATGGTATAATCATCACATTGTTGCAAAATAATGGACTTTCGAAGAGCTAATATCCTCTTGCCACTAACAGAAAAAAATACCTGCAAAGTTTATGAAGTAAGCAATTTAAGAGTGCATAAGACACAACATGCTGGGATTCATAAAAGAAATGGAGTCCCACAGTTGCTCCCTGTTAACAGCTCAACAAGGAAGGAAGGAAGTGAGCAAAGCAAAGAGTAAGAATCACCCATGGAGCATGTTAGCTGCAGGGAGAAGGGTCAGTGTTCCTCAAAGGTATAGCTCCGATAAAGCAACCAGACTTGAGGAGAAGGCTCTATAGAAAGAATATTTAAACATCACAAATTACCCTTATTGGGGAGGCAGGGTAAATATGATCAAAACTCATTGTATAGTGATAAAAACTGCATGGTGCTGGTTCAACTGGCGGTCAGCATGTAGAAGAATGCAAATCTATCTATTCTTATCACCCTGTACAAAGCTCAAGCCCAAGTGGATCAAAGACCTACACATATAACCGAATACACTGAAACTAATAGATGAGAAAGTGGGGAAGAGCCTAGAACATATCATCTCTAAATAGTGCTACCTTTATTTCTTCTTTGCTAATTTGAATCCCCTAGATCTCTGTTTGCTATCTTATTGTTCTAGCTAGCATTTCGAGTACTACATTGAATAGATATGGGGAGAGTGAGCATCCTTGTCCACTAATTTAGTGGGATCTCATGAAGTTTCTCTCCATTTAATATCATATTGGCTGTTGGTTTGTAGTAAATTGCTTTTATTTTGTTTACTTACTGATCAGAAAAATGCAAATCAAAATGACCCTGAGATTTCACCTTGCACCACCAATCAGAATGGCTAAGATCAAAACCTTAGGTGACAACACATGTTGGCCAGGATGTGGAGAAAGAGGAACACTCCTCCATTACTGATGAGATTGCAAACTGGTACAACCCCTCTGGAAATTAATTTGGAGTTTCCTCAGAAAATTGGAAATAGATCTACCTAAAGACTCAGCAAGACCACTCTTGGGAATATATCTAAAAGATACTCCACCATGCTACAGGGGCCCGTGTTCCACTATGTTCATATTGGCCTTATTTATGATAGCCAGAAACTGGAATTGACCCAGATGTCGCATGACAGAAGAATGGATACAGAAAATGTGATTCATTTACACAATGGAATACTACTCAGCTATTAAGAACAAGGACATCCTGAGTTTTGCAGGCAAATGGATGGAACTAAAAAATGTCATCCTGAGTGAGGTAACTCAGACCCAAAAGGACATGCACAGTATGTACTCACTAATAAGTGGATATTAGCCAAAAAAAAGTGCAGAATACCCAATATACAGTACACAGAACTCAAAAAGGTCAACAAGCCAAAGGGCCCAAGTGAGGATGCCTCAGTCCCTCTTGGGAGGGAGAAGAAAGCAACCACAAGGGTAGGATGGAAGGAGGGACCTGGGAGGAAAAGGGTGCTGGGAGGGGGACATGATCTGGTACTGGGTGGGATAAAAAGAATGAAGCCCTGAGGACCAGCAGAAAGAATGGAAACAGGTGACCTCTGGAAGTAGGAAGTTGGGAGGACCCTCCCGACGTACCAGAGACCTGGGAGGTGAAAGACTCTCAGGACTCAAAGGGGGGACCCCAGATGACATGCCCTATAGTGGGGAAAGGGAACTTGTAGAACCCGCCTCCAGCAAAAAGAAAGGGCATCAAGTGAGAGATGGGGGACGGGGTTGCTATCCCAAACTCTGACCCATAATTCTTCCTGTCTGAAAGAACTACAAGGATGGAAATGGAGAAGAGCCTGAGGAAAAGAAGATCCAGTCACAGGCCCAAAGGGGTATCCAGCTCAAGGGGAGAACCCAAGGCCTGACACCATTACTGATGCTATGGGGCGCTCACAAAAAGGGACCTATCATGGCTGCCCTCCAAAAGACACAACAAGCAGCTGAAAGAGGCAGATGAAGATATTTGCACCCAACCAATGAACAGAAGCTGCTGACCCCTGTGGCTGAATTAGGGAACAGCTGGGGGAACCTAAGGAGGAGGGAAACCCTGTAGGAGGATCAGCAGTCTCAATTACCCTGGACCCCTGAGATCTCTTAGATCCTGGATCACCAAGCAGGCAGCACACACCAGCTGAGATGAGGCCTCCAACACGTATACAGCAGAGAACTCCCATGTCTGGGTTCAGTCAGAGAAGATGCACCTAACCCTCAAGAGACTGGAACTGGAGGCCCCAAAAAATTTAGAGGTCTGGGGGTGTGGGTGGGGTGGAGACATCCTTGTGAAGATTGGGGGGGGAGTGAGAGAGAGAGAGACAGAGACAGAGACAGAGACAAAGACACAGAGAAAATACATAAAATATCTAATAAAAATGAGTCTACAGAAAGAAACGCTCGAGGAACTAATTTTAAAAGTTTTTTTTAATACAATTTGGAGGATGGAAAGCTGGCTGTGGAGCACTTACTGCTCTTTGGTTGACTGGAGCTCAGATCTCAACACCATATCAAGAGATCTGACAAGTTGGTTCTCTGGCAGATGAGGTTCCTTTATATGAAACACAAAGTAGAATGTCCACCAGAAACCATATACCATAAATGCACAGCATGAAGGGTGGAGAGCACTAGAGAAGCTGTTCTAGAGGTGACCAGTGTGAGGCAATTAGCACATGAGTGCTTTTAATGCATTCAGTTTATGAAACTATTTATTGAGAGGACACAAGTATCATTCAGGAACTGTGAGAATTTAAGGATATTAATGGCAGTCTACATTAAAAATTAAACCCCTCTATCTCCTGGGAACTGAGATTAAAGGCATGTGCCACCATGAATCAACTAGGCAGATAACAGAACAAGAGAAACCCTGTCTCAAAAACCAAACAAACAAATCAAGCAAACCCCTCTCCTCAGGGGTCAGGGAGTTCTTTGAAGAAGAAACAGAAAAATTCTAAGACCCAGAGGGCATGGATGACCCCAGGGAAACAGTATCTTCCAATCACAACCGATGGAAATACTTATGAAATCTCAGAGAAGGTAGGAACATGAACAGGGCCTGCACTGGTTCAAGCCAGGAAGTTTCCCATGTTGAGAGGGAAATTGGAAACAAGGTCCCATCCCTTACCGAGAAGCTATGTGCAATTGACATTTACTTACGAAAGAAAACCAGTTTTCTCCAATAGATTCTTCCTAGGTCTACTCACTCCATGAGGGAAGCCTCCACGCCCAGCAGTGGAATGGCAACGCAAAACAATCAGTGGTGTTCTTCTGGACTTCTGTCTCACATTGCTCTGCTTGGGCATCTCTTGCTTGCATATTATTGTTTCCAATTATTTGTTTCTCATGGTGTGTGTGTGTGTGTGTGTGTGTGTGTGTGTGTGTGGTGTGCTTTTTGGTTGTGTTTTTAATTAAGGTTCGTTTCCCTAATTGTTTTCTAAAAGGAAAATAAAGGTGAGCGTTGGGTAGGTGGGAGTGAGAAGTGTGGGGACACAGTGCAGGAAGGGACAGCTTGTGAGGACACGCCAGGGGATATAAGTCTTCTGACCTCAGTTTCCTCAACACATGGAACTGCACTTTCAATATGCTTGCCTGCTCCTCCAAGGTATAGCACATAGAAGGAAGTTTGCTTCAGATTACCAAATATTGTTTGCTTACTTTTTCAATTAAATGTTTAATTAAATTATCCTTTATATACCTCTATGGAAAAATGTTCTTGCCACAATTGGTTGTCTTTATGATTGTATACAACTTGAACTTATGAGAACTTTACTCATGTGACCATGCTTAACACTCACGGTATAAATTGTCTGGGTCTCTGAATAATAGTCAATTGGCTACTACATGAGACTTTTGTCTGCCCCGTTTATCGGCTCTACTATCCCAGGCTCCACCCCCTCTAGAGCAGTGACAGAAAGGATCTGCAAAGAGTCAAGGAACAGCAGACACCATGCCAGAATGTATTGTATGGGAAAAAGTTTCAGTTTTTATAAAAAGCAAAGGACAGTAGCTAGAGAGAAGGCTCGGTATATAAACCAGCAGCTGTGCAAGCCTAGTGAGGGACATATGCACTGGTAGGTATCTGAAACCACAGCACTGTGAGCAGAGACATGCAGATCCGTGGAACTTCCACGTCAGCTAGTTTAGCTAAATTGTGAGCTCCAGGTTGTAAGACATACCTTCTCAGGCTCGAGACCCCTTATCAACAACAATGCCAAGCAACCAGAGCTTCCAGGGACTAAGCCACTACCTAAAGACTATACATGGACTGACCCTGGACTCTGACCTCATAGGTAGCAATGAATATCCTAGTAAGAGCACCAGTGGAAGGGGAAGCCCTGGGTCCTGCTAAGACTGAACCCCCCAGTGAACGTGATTGTTGGGGGGAGGGCGGAATGTTGGGGGGAGGGTGGGGAGGGGAACACCCATAAGGAAGGGGAGGGGGGAGGGGGATGTTTGCTCGGAAACCTGGAAAGGGAATAACATTCGAAATGTAAATAAGAAATACTCAAGTTAATAAAAAAAATAAAATAAAAATAAAAAAAGACATACCTTCTCAAAAAATAAGATGGACAAAGATCAAAAAAGAAATCAAATATTGGTCTCGAGCCAACATGGACACACACACACACACACACACACACACACACACACACACAACATACATGTACATGTTCCCACATGAAAATATACACATAAAACATACACAAATAACCTATGAAAGAAAATATAACTTATGAGAAGAAATAAAATAGAATGCAAGATATATGTGGCAGTGGTTAGGTAATAAAAAGAAAAAGACCTGGGTACAGAAATAAGCAACTACATTCATGCGGCCAACGAAAACAAACAAACAAGAAGTCTGATCTTCTTGAAATAAAATATGAAAAATATATAATGCTACTAGACAGAAAGAATGGAGCATATTCTTTGTCTTCCTTTTTTGTTATACCACTATACTCTTGTGCCTCAGGCAAACACTAGAATTAATTCTAAATTATAAATCATGGTGACTCATGCTTACACACTAGTTCACATCTCTACACTCAACATATCATCAAACACATAATATATAATATATAGATTAAAATAGACAATTTTTAAACAGTTATACTTGAAGTCTCTTCTAAGTATTACATATATCAGGTGGAGGAGTAATTTTAATTAAAAGTCTAGCCAGACTATGAAAGCAAATGCCTTTAATACCAGCACTGAGGAAGCAGAAACAGGGAGATCTCCATGAGTTTGAGGCCAGCTTGGTCTACAGATTGAGTTCCAGGATGGCCTAGGCTACACAGAGAAATCTTGTCTCAAAAGAAAAAAAAAAGAGGGGGGCTGGGGATTTAGCTCAGTGGTAGAGCGCTTACCTAGGAAGCGCAAGGCCCTGGGTTCGGTCCCCAGCTCCGAAAAAAAGAACCAAAAAAAAGAAAAAAAAAGAAAAAAAAAGAGAAATTTAAGAAAAATACAAAACTTTCCTATGAAATACTAGTCAAATCAAATGTTAACTAGATAGCTTTCATGTGAACTTATTTAATTCTACTGAAAATTAATATATAAAATTATTTCTTGCTAATTTTAGATTGCTAAGTTAAGATAAACAGAAGAAATGATAGTTAAAAAGTATGTTATGAAGAATTGTTATCCAGAATACAAAAAGAATAATAAAAAAACAACAACAACAAAAACCCAACTCCAAAACAAAGCTCACCTATGCCCTTCCCTTCCCCCGTAACTAACCCTAACAAATCTTCTCAGGACACACACAAACACATACACATGGTAGGGGCAGATATTAAATCATTTTGTTGAACTTAACCAAACAGAATTGGGATTAAACATAATATTATAATCCATTAGTCTAAGCATCCAATTACTATTTATTTATACTATGGTAAAGATGTATTTGATTTCAATTTAAATATTTCTTCTTATGCTGTTTGGCAAGAAATTATATCAATGTTTTACCTCCCATCCTAAAGTTCCATCCAGGGCATCATATTTATGACTGCATTGTATCATTTGATTGAAATAAAAATTTAATGTGTTTTAAAGTTATAGTTGATTGTCTCTGAGTTCATTAAATGAAGCATAACTTCACTTAGTCCAACTCAATCACAGGACTCCTTGAACAGTACCAAGTACTTTGTTAGGAGCAGAAAAAGAAACAACAAATATCTCAAACAAGCGGACTGGACGTGCCATTCACTAATGTCTTTGAAAAGGGAGGGAACCATAAGTCAAATACAAGAAACCTCTTAAGCTAAGAAAACCCCCTGCCCTGGCAGTCCCTGAAGAAACAGGGACTTCATTTGACACTGAGAACAACTGAGCTGCCAACTCTCACAGGAGAGTCAGAAATAAACTCTCCCCAGAGACCTACCAATGGCGACTCTACACTTTGAATTCAGCTGAGTCCAACAGGAGCTTCTGATTATAAAACTAAAACACAATAAACAAATTCCTAGCTCATTTGTAATAATCTCTTGTTATAGAAAATGAATCAATGATTAATTTGTAATATATTATGAAATAACCTTTGCACAAATCAACATAAAACTAAGTAGAAAAAATTTATGATGCATAAGCAAATAAAGGATTCTGAATAATATTTGCATTATGTAATCAGGCAGTCTTCTTTGGGTTGAAGCAGTTCCTTCAGGTACTTGTTGCAATGCCAAGAGTAAAAAATATATACAAGTATTTCCTCTGCTGGATGTGCTTCATGGAAAATATAATATTCTTTAAAGCACACATTGCTTCAAGCTTCAAATGTATTTTCATCTTCAATTTACATTTTGTGTAAATAGTTCTTAGAACAAGCTGTTCAGTTTTTCTAGAAAATGCAGCATTTTTATTCTTGTGAGCATCACATTTCATTTTGAAGTACCACAAAAGTACACACACACAAAAAAAATGTTCAGATTACAAAAAAAAAGATAGATAAAGACAGATTAAAAAATAGATAGATTGCAAAAACCATGGTGTGGGAATTTAAAAAATTTTAAAGACTGTTCATAATTACAGATAGCTATATTTTTAGCTTCACATTGTTCTAAAACCTAGAATTTCATCTTTAGCCTACTCGTTCTAATTATAAACACCATGAGAGCTCCTTTAAAACTTCCTGCACAGAATATTTTGAAGGGCTGGGGAAGGAGCACAGCTGATAGCGTGTTTCCCAAGTGTGCACAAAGCCCTGGGTCAGTATGGAATCAAACCCATATTCAGATGCACAGAGAACTGAACCAGTCTGTGATGTCTGAGACATTGACCAAAAAGAAAAAGAAAGAAAAGAAAAGAAAACCACTGAGTTGGAAGCACATCTCATTAGAATCTAACAAATAGGGATTCTCAGCTTTTTCTTTTCATTCTTTCTAATTAGACATCTGTTTATAAGTCAGATAAAATTAAAATAATACACTTCAGCTACCATCACCTCAAGGAAAGCACACTTTAGGGGGAAGCTCAGCATCCTGGATTGAACCATACTCCAGGAAAACACACAGGACACTTTCATGTGCAAAATACAATACCATATGTACAAAATATAATTCAAATCATGATTAATTCATTAAAAAGTCACCACTAAAAATGACTGATACATGACCTGGATATTAAAATTAACAGAAAATAATATTTCAAGTGACCATATCAACAATGGTCAAGGAAATAAAGGTTAGAGGTTCATAAGGGAAAAAAAGAAAAGAAATTTCAAAACAGAAATAGTAACTATTAAAAAGAATAAAAGTGTTAATTTTAGACAAAGCTGAAATATCTGAAATTAAAAATTCACCAAGATTTTTTCATCCTGTTGATCGTGAAAGAATAAATAAAATAACCCAATCAAAAATTTATTTTCTAGAGACACAGAAAGGTGTGGAGTCAGGTGTATGAGGAAGTGGGGAAGATCTTGGAGGATTTGACGGAAGGGAAACCACAATAAGAATATTGTATGACTGGTACAACCACTCTGGAAATCCTTCTGGAGGTTCCTCAGAAAATTGGACATTGCACTACCTGAGGACCCAGCTATACCTCTCTTGGGCATACACCCAAAAGATGCCCCAACATTCAACAAGGACACATGCTCCACTATGTTCATAGCAGCCTTATTTATAATAGCCAGAAGCTGGAAAGAACCCAGATGCCCTTCAACAGAGGAATGGGTACAGAAAATGTGGTACATCTACACAACAGAGTACTACTCATCTATCAAAAACAATGACTTCATGAAATTCATAGGCAAATGGATGGAACTAGAAAATATCATCCTGAGTGAGGTAACCCAATCACAAAAAACAAACAAACAAAAACAAAAACAAAAAAAAAAAACCCCCACATGGTATGCACTCACTGATAATGGATATTAACCCAAAAGCTCGAATTACCCAAGATAAAATCCACAGACCACATGAAGCTCAAGAAGAAGGACATACAAAGTCTGGATGCTTCAGTCCTTCTTAAAAGGGGAAAAAATATTCATAGGAAAGGATATGGAGACAAAGTTTGGAGCAGAAACTGAAGGATCAGCCATTCTGAGCCTGCCCCACCTGGGTATACAGCCACCAAAACTGGATAATATTGATGAAGCCAAGAAGTGCATGCTGACAGGAGCCTGCTATAGCTGTCTCCTGAGAGGCTCAGCCAGAGCATGACAAAGGAAAATGCTAGCAGACAACCATTGAACTGAGTCCCCGTTGGAGGAGTTAGAGAAAGAATTGAAGGAGCTAAGGGGCTTGGAACCCCATAAGAACAACAATGCCAGAGCAGTGTGAAGAAGCAGCGAGGATGACCCCTGGATGGACCAAACCCGCGCCGCTGTAAACCTGTGCTCAGCGCTGACGTCCCCTGCCGCCGCCATGTCCAAAAAGAAAGGCTGAAGGGGATGCTAAAGGAGACAAAGCCAAGGTGAAGGACTAGCCACAGAGGAGATCTGCAAGGTTGTCTGCTAAACCTGCTCCTCCAAAGCCAGAGCCCAAGCCTAAAGAGGCCCTGCAAAGAAGGGAGAGAAGGTTCCCAAGGGGAAGAAGGGGAAGGCGGGTGCCGGTAAGGATGCAAACAAGCCTGCAGAAAACGGGGATGCCAACACACACCAGGCACAGAAAGCGGACGGTGCTGGAGATGCCAAGGGATGTGTGTGCAGTTTTGATAACTGTGTACTTCTGGTGACTGTACAGTTTGAAATACTATTTTTATCAAGCTTTATAAAAATGCAGAATTTTGTTTTACTTTTGTTTTTTTAACTATATTGTTAGCACAAGGAACACTTCGTTGTTGCGGGGGAGGATCATGTGTCACCAAGCTGAATTGAGGACAGAAAACCTCTTTCCCTGATAATTTCAAAAGGTTCCTCTTGGCTTCCAGGAGAGACATCCTGGTCTTGCGTAGGTGGCCACCAAGGCAAAAAAAGGCCTTGTGGTCTGGGGAAACTCTAAATTCATTTCTATATCCTGTTCCCTCCCCCTGTATCATCAACACAGACTTAATTCCCTTAAAACCAGAGACCTGTTGGAGCCTCGCCCCCAAAATTGGTCTTCTAGTCTATTGGGCGATGTGGACTTTGCAGTGACTTTGCGTGTTCTCGGAAGATCGCTGGTTCCTTTTATAAAAGATTGTGGATCTTCAGATTGATTCTGCCATGTTCAGTTCCTGACAGTCAGGGTTGGCTTGTGGAAAGTTGTTAAACAGCTTCCTTAATGTGAAATGTCAACCCTCACTCTAAGCTACTTCCCTTTCAAAGCACTGAACGAAGACTTCATTGGGTTCTATAGTGGATTTCTGGTTTTGGTAGTCTATACAAGAAGGGAATTTGGAAGTTCTTGTATATTGTTGACTGTCTGCCCATGTCCAGCCTGAAATACCATGATTGTTTATGAAAAGTATCTTTAATAAAGCTGGTTACAGTTAAAAAAAAAAAGAACAACAATGCCAACGAACCAGAGCTCCCAGAGACTAAACCACTACCCAAAGAGTACACATGGACCGACCCATGGCTCCAGCTGCATATGTAGCAGAGGATGGCCTTATTGGGCACCAATGGGAGGAGAAGCCCTTGGTTCTGCCAAAGCTGAACCCCCCAGTGCAGGGAATTGTCGAGGAGGGGCGAAGGGAGGTGGTTGGGGAGGGGGAACACTCTCATAGAAGAACGGAAGGGGGATGGGATAGGGGACTTAGGGCCAGGAAACCGGGAAAGGGAATAACATTTGAAATGTAAATAAAAAATATCCAATAAAAATTATTAAAAAGGGGAAAAAAGGGTATTGGGGAAAAAAAAGGAAGCTGGGTGGCAGTGGTGCACACCTTTAATCCCAGCACTCAGGAGTGAGAGGCAGGTAGATCTCTGTGAGTTTGAGGCTACCCTAATCTACAAAGAGAGTTCCAGGACATCCAGGGCTACAAGGATAAACCTTGTATTGAAAAATAAAAATGAATGAATGAATGAATGAATGAATGAATGAATAAAATAAATAAATGAAAAAATAAATACATACAACTAGGTCAACAAAAACTAAACAGAGGCATTCATCTGAAAAAATTACATACATCTGTAAGATAATCTACAAAAGTTCTAAAACACAAGTAGCTAGACGTTCAGAGGAAGATAAAAAACAAAAATGAAAAACCAAAAGTCAAAGATAAAGGTTGCATAGTAGCCAAATAAACATCAAATGAGAGGAAAGAAATATATTCACAATGCAAACACTGTAAGCACAACAAAAGCCATGTATAAGTATGTCAAAATAAAGCTACCTCAAACAAGAGACTAAGAACAAATTTTGGAAACAGTCATGAAAAAACATTGAATAAAAAAAATAACAAAGTGACACTTCTGTTCATCAGAAACTATGAAAACCACTTACCCAACAGACCCTAAATTTGAAAATAAAATATCTGGCCACACAACATCATATTTATATTTTAATCAAATCCTCAAATATATTTAAAATCATACGTAGGGGTTTTAGTATTTAGTTATTCTGACTTGACAATTTTAGATACTCATTGTATTACCTGGTAGAAGTCAATTCATGGTATTAATGTTGTAAGCAAATCCTCAAAAATATTTAAAGTCAAACGTAGGGACACTACCACTAATGCAAACTTTTCAACACTTTGGTTGTAAGATAGGGAAAAAGTAAATATTGACCAAGAACTAAAAGTGGTCTCCATAAGCCTCAAATGATTTTATGTACAAAACATAACCAATCTACAAAACTGTTACAACTCAAAAGTGAATTTTATGAGGCCAACAGATACAAGACTATTTAAGAACAATACTGGAAACATAACAATACCTGATTTAAAATTATGTTACAGAGTCTTAGTAAGAACTCAGATTTGTGCATGGCCTGGCACAAAAACAGATAAAAGACAGAAATAAACCCACACAGCTAGAACGACCTTGGTTTTCAATAAAGCTGCCCAAACTACACAAAATAAATAAAACCATTTCAACAAATGATAACAGGAAACTAGATGCCTACATGTAAAATAATAAAACTAGATGCCTACCTTCAGTGGAGACTGAAATTTATTCAAAATGTTCAATGGCAGAATGTTGGCTGAATCAGTTCTGTGCTTGCCTCTGTGGGATGCAGATGCAGGAGGAGGCCAGAGGCCCAGCCATGGTAGTCAAATTACAGTCCAAGTTCAAAGAGAGATTCTATCTTACAACTGAGGAAGAAACTCAGCATCAACTCTGGCCTCCACGTGAACACACTCACGCACAATAGACACACACAATACCCTAAAAGTATAACTATTCAAGAACACTTCAAGGAATAGTCTTTGAAAGAATGTCAATATACTATATAGATACTTGCACATATAAGTTCGCCATGCACAATTCAAATAGCCAACGTGTAGAATCTGCCTACATGGCTGTCATGAAATGAATAAAGGAAGAAAACATGGTGTGGATGACAGTTTATTAGGTAAAACACTTGCCACTCAAACCTGAGGGCCTGACTCTGCATCCCGGTAACCCACACAAAAGCAGTATGTCTATAATCTCAGCGCTCCTACTGTGAGATGGGAAGCAGAAACCAGAGAATTCTGGGAAGTTCACAGGACAGCTACCCCGGATATATTGTAACAAACAATGAAAGACAGTGTCTCAAACAAGGTGGAAGAAACAACATCCAAGGTTTTCCTGACCTCCTAAGGCATGCTGCCTCCTCTGTGCAACCATGTTCACACACAAAGGAGTGCATGCACGCTTATTTTAATGATTACATAATGAAATGAAAACATGGTATAGCTCTACAATGGTATTTTATTTCATCTGAAAGAATGAAAATATAGTATTTTCATGGAAATCCATGGAATTAGATGGGTTGGGGTATCATGTTAATCAAACTAACCCAGTCTCAGGAAAAATATTAGATTTACGATATATGGATACATAGGACATGAAAGCGGACAAGCTGTAGGGAGAGGTGTGAACAGCCATGGAAGGCAGGGTGTTGGAGGGACTATGAGTTACGAACAGACGTGCATGTGTTTCAAGTTGTGAGAAGAATAAAGGTGCAGGCCATACCGCCTGACTCTCAGTTGAAGAAAGATCAAAGAGCTACATAAAACACGCAGGTAAGGGGGCTGGGGATTTAGCTCAGTGGTAGAGCGCTTACCTAGGAAGCGCAAGGCCCTGGGTTCGGTCCCCAGCTCCGAAAAAAAGAACCAAAAAAAAAAAAAAAAAAAAAACACGCAGGTAAACCAAAAGACCACAAGAGGTAGTTGAGAAATAGAACCGCATGTATACAGTTTCATTTCCTATATGTTGGCTCTACTCAAAGCAATCCAATAGGAGGCGGGGCCTTAAGTCTTTTCAACAGCCTACAGGAGGACACTTGACTATACATCTGGAAAAACCTTCATCTCCCCTCACCCCTCATGTTATAGAAACAAAAGTCCATGGGTCATCTAATCTGAGAATCTAAAATTCAATCTAATAAAAGATAAACAATGTAGTTTTTTTACTTAGGATTTGGCAAATATTTTTAAATAGCCCACAGAAAATAGAAACTGAGAAAAGGGAGGGCATATAACCCACAAAGAAGCACAAGTGAACAATATGCACAGAGAAGGTTGCTCACATGGTTAGTCAATAGGCAAATTAAATCCCATTAAAATGGCCAAGCTTAGCCTAACTATATCATGAAGGACTCTGTCCTTCAAAGTCAAAATAGTAAAAACTATACCCTGTTGAATAACATGTGTTATTATTGCCCAGTAAGTTAGAAGCATTCTGTGGTTTGAATGTGGAATGTCCCCCACAGACTTCAGTCTTTGAACACTTGGTCCCCAGCTGACAGGGGTGTTTGTGAAATCTCTAAGTGATGTACTCATGCTGGGAGAGATACTTGACCAGGGAGAGCTGAGACTTTGCAGACTGGCCTGGTCTCTTGTCTCTTCCTCAACTGTCCAATTGCAGACACAAGATGATCTGGAAGCTTCTGTTCTTGTCACCATTCCTTCCTCACCATGATAGACCATATAACCATTGGAACTATGATCCGAGTAAACCCTTCTGCTAAGTGGCTTTTGTCAAAGTATTCTTATCACAGAAATGTTTAAAGTAATTAAGACAGCATGTGAAACTACAGAAACTCAAACATTGTCAGCGGCCATTTTATAAAGTGGTCTATCATTATAAAGCTAACTATATAATTGCTGGACAGTCTAAAAATTTCCAATTTTAGAAATTCATAAACGTATCTGACTAAAGATGTGTGTAAGAGCTTGGTATGTTCATGAAATGGAATGGTATGTAGCAATGAAGGGAAATATGAGCATGTAATACACACAATCTTTAATGACTATTACATAAAGTGTGGCCTTTATAACATATGTTTGTTTTACTTACTGTAGTAAGCGCATACCTACCCATAGGTAGCAGTGCCTAAGCAAGAACAGAAGTCAACATTACCCAAACATAAAGCTACAATACGCAGTAGAAAGTCTGGGACAAATCTATCTTTATTTAAACATGGAACTTCTCTCTGCCATGTTCTGCTGATTACATCTCTAACATTTCAAAGGCATACAAACGATGAAGTTTAAATGAATGTAAGTGAATCTGATGCTTGACTTTGCTCAGGAGTACTGTGAGAGTGGTGGACTAGGAAAGTTTCAAGTTGTATTTCTTATTCCTAGCATAACTCTCACGCCTCGATTCTAGAGCAGAGATTGTCTGGGTTCCACTTCTAAAGAAAGTGTCCTCTCTGCAAACATTTAGCCTTGGCAGTGCTGGGCAGAAGTAAAGTGTGCTCACATGTGGAGCACTGCAACTGTGAGCTCCCACAAGAAACATTCCCCCATGTCTTAGGAACACAGAGAATTCCTCAAACTCTCAAATCAAAATTCAAACTGTATATGCCTTCAAGGACTGACTTTCCTGAGGGTATAAACTTCTGTGAGTAATTCACATCAGATAGGTAGACAGCTAGGAGGACCCCAGCAGACATAAACGGGTGCTTTACTTACTACATGACAAACAGCATCAACGCTGGAAACATTATTAATAATTAGCTTAAATCATATGAAAAGTGGACAAAAAAATTATCATTAGTATTAACTTATCAATTGTCACCAAAAGTAGTTGATTTTTAAAAGTTAGTTCATTGAAAAAAAACCACTTATATACAACCATTATGAATACAAGCATCTATGTTAATTATGGTAAACAATCAAGAACCATAATAAATGTTCCAGTAAAAATGTCAGTGATAATGCATATCTGCATCAAACTGTTTTCTGAGACATCAAACACAAATATTGTAAAGATAACCATCCATGATGATAATACTGACTACATATATACTTACTAAAGTTCGAATATAAGCATAAATTGTGTCAACTGACATGTACTCAATGCAGTATATGCTGTAATAGAGAAACAGTTTGTAGAATCCAAACCTATCTCATTTTGCTTTCAAAGCCAGGATCACAAAAAGTAACAACTAGATTTCTTGATGAATTTAATCCTTTATGCTTCCTAATATAGACAGTCCAGGAAATACATCCCCAAAGTGAGAAAGTGTTCTGATGTAATCATGCCAAACTCAAACGCTGCACACGTGTGCAGCCTGCATTATTGAGCTCTGAGAGCTGCTCCCTCATTATCAGAGTGATCATTGATGTGTAGGCATGAATAACAAGTGCCTGTGCCAAAATTTATGAACACAAATTAGTGCTTTCATAATAAACCCAAGCAAGAGTAAATGGTCTGTAAAGGATTAGGTACTTCTGACCAAAAGAACTGCCACTCTAAATAAATATTTATTCTGTAAATCATGCTTTCTGTATAAAATATTGATGTTTAGAATTATTGTAAGGTTTCAATAAAAATAACACTTTTGCATTAGGTAAGTTTAGGATTTATAAGTCATTTCTGAAGAGCAGTGGTCCTATTATTTACTAAGAAATCAACACTTTAGAGAGGGAAAAGTAGCACTCAAATCAATCAAGGAAGGACATTAGGCATAAGCTAGAACTACTCCAGGCAAACTAGACTATGAAGTTCCTGGACTTAACATCAGAAATGCAACAAAGATGGTGTCCTTACCTCTAAGAAGTATTTTTACTCTTAGCTTTAAGAATGAAATTCTGCATATCCCATTGTACACATGTATGAGAAAGAGAAAAATATTTATAGTATAGTTTCTGAAAAAATTCCAGTTTTATTGTGCCCCTATGTAGTCAGATGGAACAACAATCTGTCACACAATTTAAAGACCAAGAAATAATTGCTTTTAAAGGAAAATACAGATTTCTTCAACGTATGACAGTGTAAAAACCAACAAAGAGAAAAATGGACAGACTATTACATATACTCTTACAAACAAGCCATTGTTATTGTGTTCATGTAAATGCTGCCCAATGCAATTGTACATTCAATGTGATGCCCTCTGCATAGACAGTTTCTAGAGTCCAGACATATTTAACCTGGTTTGCAAAGCCAGGATCACAAAAATTACAAATTAGATTTCATGATGAATTCAGTACTTGAGGACTTGTTTACTGGTGATACAGGTTTACTGGTAATTACCTGTATGTCCTGGCTAAATAATTTAATTTGAGGGAAAATGAGCTTACAGTGAGAAGAGTTGGAAAGAAGAATTTAAAGTGGCATTTCATTAAAACCCATCAGATGGGTTTATTAGGATCCAGGCACTTTCTGTTTTCACCACTTGGTCATCATGCTCACGTAAGCTGCAGAAGAACAGAGTGCATCCTTCCACCTCCTTTATGTTCTAAAAGGGCACTGAAGGACCATATAGAAGGGAAAACAAGCTGACAACTTTCAGCCTGAAGCAATAGTCAGACTGTGTGGTCTCCAAACAAAACTACTGTAAATAACCTAATAATTTTCATTACTACATACCTACTGTTCATAAGTTAATAAAAATAGTTTAGTAATCCACATTAACCTCTAGTTCTAAGACTTATGTTGTACACAATATTATTGATATACATAAAATCTTTCCTTCTTTGATAAGTTACAAGTAGCAATGTTTTTAGGGCACATGAAAAGATTTTCAACTTTTAACCTTTTATTGCTAATAAGACCTAGAAATCAACTACCCTGACACCAAAAACCTGAAAAAAAAGTTCAATTAAACACTTGAAAATATGATTGATTACCTAAGAAAGGCCTTAATTTCAAAACTGCTTAGGGTACCCTTTTAATAATGGATTTTTCCATATTTGATGAACAGTATTCTAGTAATTTATCCTAAAAGGCTACTCAGAATAAGATTACATAGCCAAATCTACCATGCTATTTTCCTGTCACTGCTGACGATATCCAACATCTCAGGATAAATACTGACTATTCCATCCAACTGATCTAAATAAGAAATTATTACTACTCACATAACAAGCAAAACTGAGGTAAATTATGTAACTGAGTCTCCAACCACTGGCATCCAGACCAGGGGAAGACTCACTGTGAGACTGCACCTTTCAGTGACAGTTCAGCTCCGCCTTCTATGAAGTTTTTGAAGAATGAAATTTTCATAATACATGTGTTTTGGTTTTGCTTCAACATTAACTGTTGTCCAGGCACTGGTATTCTTTTATAAGAGAATTTTAAGCACGCGCACACACACACACACACACACACACACACACACACACACACACACACACACACAAAACCCTTCAATGATCCATTTATCTTATCTGAACACAAAATATAACTAAAAAATTTCAATGTGTTAACATAATTTGGGAAATCGTAGACTTATTTTACATTCTCCATACTTCTAAAATAACAGCTCAAATGCTTTTGATCACAAAAATAAATCAAGTTCTTGATTATTTCTGAAGATTAGTAGAGCAATTTGTAAAATAATGCCACATGCTCCTTTTAAGAATAAAAATTAAGAACATATAAATACATGATTTGTTTTCTAAAGCAGAATAAATTCATTATTAGTATTTTCAGAGAAAATTAAGCAAGATTGGTTTGTAGAAACACTAGAAATTTCAATAGATTAATTATACCAAAACAAAATACCACAATTTAATAAGAGCATTAAAATTATAAACATGTCAACAACAAAACAAACTTGAGGCTAGGGCAATGACAGAGCCCCAGGGATGCAGTGCCAGCACTCACTTAAACCTGTGCCTCACTACGCTACTGTCACATAGCTTCTACAGTGAGCATGTACTGAGGCACCCAGCAACTCTTGATATCAAAAACAAAAATAAAAACAAAAAGAAAAAAGTATATAAGAGGAGTACTCATTTATAAACCCTAGCAGCTTGATTGTATATATAAAGTCTTAAAATATAAAGAGCCTACTGTAGAATACTCCAGCATTTCATATAGTGTCACACCTTAGATTAGACTAAAAGTTAAAAAAAATGAAAAAATAGTCCATTCAATGAAAAAAAAAAAAACTCCATATACAAAGAAAAGGTCATAAGTGTATTTGCCACCAAGAAAAGAAAAATCTTAAATGGTAACAAATGTAAGGGCCTCCCTGTGACGGCCACACTAAGATGCATATTGTATAATGAGGGTCTTTTGATCTCTACAATAGGCTACCTCACAGTACACAGAGATCCTAAGGGGAGTAGACCAACAAAACCTTTCAGTCTTCTAAGCACTATTAGTCTCTTGCCAGTTTCTAGAAAATTTTAGGGCATTACTATACTATCAGAATATCTGTCTCAGCCCTTCCCCATGTATATTTTGCTTAAATGAGGTGTTATGTTTTTTTATTTTGGAATAAAACAGGAAAGATTCTCAAAAACTGAACAACTTAAATGAAGAAAGAATCCAGTATTAAAACTGCATTTTAAAGCTCTCTTTGGGAAGATACCTCGGTGAGTGTAAGCCAAACAAATCATCCAGAACATATGTTCATAACTGAACAACCTTCACGACAGAAAAGAGATCAGTTGAAAGAGCAGTAGAAATATATAATAAAGAATCCTCCCAAAAGTAGCCGACCTAAAACAAAGCACTGCCTGCAGTTCCACAGCACAGCTTATTTAAGAGTGATTATTGATCTGCCCTGCATAGAGAAATGTCTTAGCCATGAAATCCTCTTCCGCATGTTTTACAAGAGCATGCATGATTACTAATTCACATTTTCCAACAAATCACACATGATTATACAGTCTACGCTTACATATGCAGTGCAGTCACTACTGTGACTGCAGGGAAAACATTTACCAGGCATTTTAAGTTCATCATTGTATTTATTAGGAAAGAGAGCGTGAAATAGCCTGGTATCTGTGCTGTGTTTCAGAGGTCAATCTGCTTACATTTATAAGCTTTAAAGGCCTTAAAAATAAGAGATTTTCCTTCTTAAAATCAAATGTAGAAAGCTATGTAAAATGCTGTATTTCATTTTAAAAAGAGCACCCATATATTACTAATATATCAAGGCAAACAATGTCATAGACACAAGACTACTGCTCTGAAAATAATATTAGAAAAAAATATAGTTTAGCTTTACTTACCTTGCATTGTTCAGCGTTTGTCCAAAAAGCTCATTCTGTAAAATATTTGGTGGGGATGAAAAAACCCCATGGAAATGAGATAAAACAGAATTGCAGACCTGGCGCAACGTCTCAAATTGCATTTTCCTTCTTTTTATCCTCTCTTATTTTTCCTTACCACCTGTCTTTAAAAGTCATCTATTTGCAGACACCATCAAATAAAAACATGCCAATCAAGTTCCATATTTCTCCTGAGCTCTGTAAAAACTGTGCTTGAATGAGCAGAGGTTGATAGTTAATTGTACAGTCATTCTTCTAATTCAGTCGTAGAAGATTCAGTACTCGCAGCTTTCGGCTTTCTCCTGACTGTAGCAAGAATTCTAAACAGCAGCAAGCTTTCTGGGCATTCCCTGCTGAAGTGTGAGGCTGGGCTGCTTTCATGTACTCTACTCATATCTCTCTAAGCCTATTAAAAACACGCGATGAATATATGCTGTCGTCAGGACTTTCTGCACATCTGGCTGCCAGCAATAAAAATCTCACAAGTAATAGAGATTTTCCTTCTTAAAATCAAATGTAGAAAGCTATGGGACAAGGTATCTTCTCAATGCTGTACTGGGAAAGAAGAGGAATTGGGCATTTTCCCAGCCTCTTTCTCTTTTGAAAAATGAATGACTCCAGCCACAGAATGTATCTCTTCGAGCTACTGCATAGGACCAAAACACTAAAAATAAGTGCTCTGTTCTCCTTTCAGAATCACGAAGAAATAAAAATATGACAGACAACAGGCTTCTACCACCTACATCTTTAGCCCTGTACTTCTACGGCGCAACACATTTAGACACTGTGCACTTGGTCATATTAATTTCTTATTTAACATGTCTGAAACAATTTCTAGAGAGAAATGAATAATGTTCATTCTGGAATCTTTCTAAAGGTTATATATGGTGACTATATAGTGGGTTATGTAATTATAGAAAAATATTTTAACCATCTCAATGCATAAAATCTTTCCCATAAATTAAAAATAATCAGAGATATTTTATCACTCATTCTTAATTAATTTCAGTCACAGTATTCACAGCATTTTGATTAATGGCTATTTCCTGAAGGAAGGTTCCAACCATTATCTGAGAATACTCCCTCTCAGCCTCCAGTCTGTGACTGTGTCAGATAAAATACTGGTTTTCTAGCTATGGTCATCTTTCTAGATGTTCAGTTATTGGCTTGACCTAGACTAACAGTGCCCTTATTCTGATGTCATTGTTTCTCATTTTATGACTGACCATCAATTTATCAAACACACACACATGTGCATTCATAACGTATATTTTCAGTTTGTAAGAGGCTTATAATATTTTTATTATCTGTAAAAATTATACATATTTGCTCCTCAACCATTTTACAGAGGACAGAAGCTGGGGCTTTGGTGACTACACAGATTATTCAAAAGTGTTTGAAATGACAGTCTTCCCTTTCTCCATTTTATGCCCCCCCCCCTGATTTTCTATATATTTGCACAGTCACTAGCATGTATACAAAACTTACTATAAACAAGCCACTCTCTACTGATGAGCAGAAAACTTCCTCCCAGTGGCATAACCACAGATATTTAAGTAAATGAATTTTAAATAGCAGGAATTTAGGTATGTTTATTCCATTCGTGTCAAAGCAGGAGAAACCCAACAAGCTTTGTGTTTTAGGCCTCTGATCATAACTTGATAATTTTCATGTTAAAATGGTCAATTTTTCACAATACAATCATATATTTCTAAGATTCTTACTTTTGACTTAGTTTCATAGTTAACAATAGTTATGATAAAAATCTAACTGTTCTTGTATATAGGTTTAAATTTTTGTAACTAATCAAAGCCCTTTTGTAACAAGTCTGTTACTTTATGTGACTAGAACAAAACATGTTTTGTTGTCTAAAATTTTTTTCTTCTGTGTCTCAAAACTGGATTAAAAGGGAGGTCACAGTGAGTGTTGCCAGACTGGCCTAAGCATCAGCGTTACTACTGATATGCGCCTTAGATGACTCCTTGGATGAAGCAAAAACACATCAAATGCCTTCCTCAGAGACCTGTTTTATACTCTACTCATACAGCACAATACTACTGACTCTCTTAAACCTGTTTTCTCTTCTTTCCTCAGTCTTCCTCTAACCCTAGCTCCTCATCACTGTCAAAGCTCAAAGGAAGTCTTCTGGTTAGACAGCATCCTCCGCTGTGCATTCTCCTTATAACCTCCCTTTCCCTTGACAGTCCTTAAGAAAGTAAATCAGTATAGGTACATGGAAAAAATCTGTATTCCCAACTCTATGAAATTATGTCTTGCATTCTGTTTTAGTCATTTAGCACAGTGCCCAGTACAGATTTAGTGTTCAATAAACATTTGTTGAATAGATAACCACATTTTATTAATTGTTAAATTATTAAATAGATCTTTTAGTAACATCTGTAGATGGGATAGAAAAATCACTGAAAAGCTTGATTTGCTGGTGTATCTAGGTCCATTTGTTTGCTTACCACATGGTATTACATCAAATCATAAACTCCATAAATAGAATTACTAATGTTTGTAAACAAAAACATTCAATTCAATGGACTGTGTAACTGGTTATGGCCTCAAGCACTGTAAAGAATGTTAAAGATGTGTTCTGTATTCTTGTTATAGTGCAAGTTAACAAGCATTGGGACAACAGAAAGCACAGACTCTATAGTCAGAGTGGAGTTTAAGCACTAGCTGAACCTTTATTAGCTATAATACTCCAGGATGTTCATTTCATATATTTAATATGTGGTTATTTTTAAGTCAAAACTAGCATTCTCATTCATCTCCTAGAGTCATTATTGAATTAAAATATGTAATGTACATAACTACTTTATACACTCTATCACACACTGCATTTAGAAATCCCACTATAAACAACATACAAAAGTGATTACTGATTAAAGAACTTAACAATTATATATGGGGTATAATTTTTATCATATTTGTTCATCAAAAATATAGTTTTTTCATGACAGTGGCAGTGGTAGGTCATACATATAATTTTCCTTTTCCAAAAACCTTAAGTAAGAAATGCCTTAGAGCTAAGAACAGAGCCTTATTCATACCCTGTCTTGTATACATGAACGTTAGCCTTTGACAGTCGTGAGGAGGAAGCTTTAGTTTCTCTTTGACTATTCTACTACGATCTTTAGTAACTCACTGCAAAAGCCAGGGTCAGTAAGAGTTCCAGTAGACTCAGATGTGCTTAGAAACATTGGAAAGCAAAGGCAATGTAAGGAAAGAAGACACATAAAAATGCCTTTCAACACCTGAAGCTTAATCCACAGGGAATTAAAGTAAATGCCAAAAAATGAAAATGATGGATTTTCACCTATTAAATAGGCAAAGTATTAAGCAGGTGCTCATAAAATGGGTAATAATCTAACATACTTCTTGGTAGGAGCCTACATTGATATAATGTTTTTGAGAAATATTTAGTGATAACTATCAAAGACTTCAAAAATGTTCAAAACATAAAGGAAAGCAGAATAAAAGTCAAAATATTAATATTACCAGAGGATCTGTAAGAAAATGTAAACTTGCAACAGTTTGTACAAACAACCCTATAATCACAAGATAATTACTAACCCTTAAGAATGGGTCCATACTGTATGCTTAACAATGCTCAAGTAAATCATATACAACCTTACTAATTTCCTTCTGTTTAGCTATACGTACCCATCAGCAATAGTCTTCATTTTCAACAGCGAAATTCTGAAATCCTATAGCAATGTAAGTTAATTGTTACCATGAAACATCTAAATGAGAAAACCTAACTTTATCTTCAAAAATATCAGAAGTACAAACTCATGGTCACCTGTCAGTTTCCTTTACCTAATGGATGCTAGTTAAATATTAGCAAAAATAACAAACTCAAAATAAAAGAGTCAAAATTTGGGAAGTTTCTTACCTGATAAGAAACACAAGTTTCCTCCCTGATTAAGACACGATTAGATTTGTTATTTTAAAGTTATGCACATTTAGTGTTAGTTTCTTTTCTTAACATGTGTGTACAGTTACCACTGTGAGCTCACAGAAGAGAACTTGAAGGATTCAGTCCTCTCCCCTGACTATGTGGGTCCAGTGATGACTCTGAGTCATCAAGTTGGGTGCAAGCATCCTTTCCACTGAGCCATGCCATCACATCAGCTCTACTACTTTGCCTTTCTTAGACAGGATCTCATTCCAAAACTAAGACTAACCTCATAACCTTGCAGCCCAGGCTGCCCTGAAACATGGCATGTTGGCTTACCTCCCAAGTAGAGAATAATAGAATGACACATAACATCTAGCTCACTTTTAATTTTTAAGAGTAACAAAGTAGGGCCAATGTGATGGCCCAAAGACAAAAGGCACTTTCTGCAAAGCCTGACAACCCGAGTTCAATTGTCTTCTGACCTTCATTCAAAAACCACGGCATGCACACATATGTACTCACACATGAAAACACACACACATACAAACACATAAAAATAATGAAATATAAATAAAAGTACCGAAGTGTTTCTATTGAAATACTTTTACATGAAAATAACTAAACTTGCATCTAAACATAGCTGAAGATTATGGAAATTCTGATGACACAAATATGTGAAGTCGTGACAAAATTCTTAAAATATACAGCTCTGTGCATACAGTCTCATCCACATATATTATATCCATATTACTCAATGGATGTATATTAACATTACAACTACATCAATTTCCTACTACTTTAGTCTTGTTCCACTGACTATCTTAAGTGTCCAAGAAAGGAAAACAGATACCAGAAAACATCTTTAAAATTCTATCCTTACAGTTTGCAAATAAATATCGTCTGTTAGAAATACTTCCCTAAGCAAAGATCACAGAACAATACATAAGAAACATTAGGCATAGCATTCCTAATAAGTGGGAGGGGATAACAGGCATTTAAAACATATCATTTCTCCTATGCTTCAATTTAGGGTGAACTAGGAAATATATTCAGGGATCAAAAGAAAGGTTAGACCTAAATACACAAATTCAAATCTCAAAACAACTACAACATTTCTACTCACAAAATTATGATAAAGGGGCTGAAATAACAGCTCAGTGAGAAAAGCACTTGATAGGCAAAGGTGAAGACTGAACCCACATAAAAGTCAGATATCTGGTCACATCTGTATCCCAGAACACGGACGCACAAGACAGGGAATCCCAGGAGCAAGCTGGCTAGCCAAAGTGGCAAGTTCCATACTCAATGAGAGGCACTGCGTCAAATGTGAAGAGCAATGTAGGAAGATACCCTATGTTAATATGGGATGTCCACACACATGAATATGGATACATACACACATACACACACATACGCTAAAAATTAAATTTAGCAAAGTGGATAATTAATTTAAATTTTTGTAGATACCCAGTTGCTTTCTGATATAAGGTTAGTTTACACACTTCTCTACGTTCGTATATACTACTCTCCAAAGCTTCAGAACACACTCATAATTTAAAAAACCTCTATCACCCAACTCAGAGAGCAAAGAGAAAGCAAATCCAATCCATCATGCAGGCATAAAGACACAGTGTCACGATCCTCTCTCAGGCTCCTCCTCCTTGCCAGGAGAAATGAAGGCTGATCCTGCTGTGTTTTGGCTCAGACACATTTTGAGAGGAGCCTTGAATCTGGCAGCAACAGGAACATATTTTTTTTCACAGAATGCAAGAATCCAGCTACTGAGTCCAACCAAATTTCACCTCCCAAGCGAGTGCATTCAAAATGTTACCTAGAGAATCTACGTAAAGGACAAAGATGAGTATTTCAGAAACAGTTATTATGTACGTCCAATGTTAGAACTGTTGCTCCGTACAAAATTTACAAGGAATCCATTAGCAACAGCAACATAATCCCAGAATCCATCTGAACATGAATCAGATCCAATTCAATGGCTTGAGTTACATTTTCCAAAAACCACAATATAAGTGATGTTTACAGCCTTGGGATTCCAAGGACTCCACTGAGCTTGCAAAGTAATTTCCAAAGGCACGTTCACCAGCTCATAATTTCTAAGCTTACCTAGATTCTTCAGGAAATACTACTGACTGAAATTTGTTATGTGAAAATAATAACATTTCAGCAAAATATGAGACCAATGATAACTCTAATAATATTAGCTTAAAGAGTCCTATCCATAACGACTTTTGTGCAATTTTTCTCCATTTGTTACACTACAAAAAAAATATGGAGGTTCTTTTCCCCCACAGGTAATTTTATTACATAAGTTCAAATTTCGTTTCAGCCACAAGATTGGCTACCAAGAAATGTGTCTTAAAACTCCGCAATGTACTTTTACCCTTGTCATTTATATGTGTCATTATATATTTCAATATGCAGAAAGGGTAGCCAAAAGCTTGCCTCTGAGTGAGGGCAAATGAGAAACAGAACTTAACTGTTTCCATTGTCCACAGTGTGTTTTTATGTTATTCTTCCTGTCCACTGTTTTAGTCTGCCTGCCTACAAAGCCCCAGTGGCCAACACAAAACTACAATAATTATCACTAAGAAAGTTAAACGTGAAGACAATGTTTAAGGTGATAGAAATGGGCTATTTTCTCACCTATTTCAAAACAGACAGGAGCACTGGAACAGTTTCTAAAGAGAGCTCTTCTTAGAGTCAGTCATATCAAGTAAAGGCTCAATCAATTGCTATAAATTCTACCTTGATGTTTGTAAAAGTATTCAAGCAGAGGACATTAAAGATTCACCTAATAGAAGACTGTATTACACACAAAAATTAAATTGATTTATCAAGTGTCTTTAAACTTTATGTTATGAGTCTAAGGACAAATATCTAAACTGTAGTTTGCAGTGAATTTGAAAGAAAGCCAAGAAGAGGTACATGGTAGGGCTGTGAAGGAGGAAAGAAAAAGGGGAAATGATATATTATATGATAATCTCAAAAATAAAAGTAGATACCAATAAAAACTTAAATTATAAGCTGAACCAAAAGACATTTTACTTCCATCCTACTACAATTACAAAAGTAATGATACCAAATTAATGTCTAATGTCCCAGCATCTTAATCCCCAGATGTAGTTTGTCAAACTACAGTTCCTTGACAAATGACCTCCTGTAAATGTAGAAGAATCGGGTTTATCTTATGGGCCTCCACAACTCTCTCATTGAGTTAAATGATCACAACTATTGTTAGCGTAGGACGCTGAGTCCTTCGTCCTTTGAATGCTATGCTCAGTATAAAAGATACTTGAAGATGCAGCCCCAACATTTCCCAGGCAAAGGTGCTGAATTTCAATGTTAAATGATTCAAACTGTTGTGCTGTACAAAATATTCAAAGGCTAAATCACTGCTCAAAAAATCATTCAGTCATTAGAAGTGTGTCTATGAAGTATTACCTGAAATTTCCTGGTTATTTTCTATATCCTACAGAGCATACAAGGAAGAAAATAGGTGGAAAGAAAGAGAAAGGAATTGTGTAAAGAGGGTCGGATACTATTCTAGTACTCATGCATTTGAACCTCTAGTCTAAGTGATATTATGTCTCAAAGAGGAATTTGATAGAGAGAGAATTTGTAGCATTAATCTGAAATAGTTTGGACTTTAAGAGCAGATGAAGTTCTCCTGAGCTAAGTTCTATTCAATATAAGAAGCACAGAGTAGTGAAGTGGCAAACTTGCAAAGTGTAGAACAGCACTATCACAGGTACAGTGCACTGCGTATGCAAAGGCCAAGCAAGGGCATCAGGAAAGGAATCAGCAACACAGAAGGGCCAGTCCAGAAAAGGCTGAGTAGCTGAAGAGGAAACAAGAGACACATCTTACAAGACTGAAGAGTGGGTGAGGATTTTGGTTTTCAATCAGCTAACAGCTCAGCGTTATCCTGTACAACAGCACTGTGTCAGTACATGTTTGAAGCCCTCATGGTTATAATCAAGCAGACTTTTAAGCATGAGCAAGAAGCACAAAAGAAGAAACAGGCCATAAATTATCAAAATGTTATCTTATTATGTGAAGGAAAGGGACACCAATTAGAAAGTTAGCATAATAATCCAAGCAAGATATTAGTTAGACTGGATAAAAGCCATAATAGTAAGATAAAGAAAAAAAGAGCACTACCAATGGAGAAGCTGAACCAACAGCACTCGGACATGAGCCCCAGGAGTGAGAAGTGGTGTGCAAAGGTCAAGAGGGTCAAAATCGCTCTCGGGTTTATTTCTTAAGTAACCAGACAATCAGTCTTACAATTTGCTGAGACAGAATACTAAATGAGGAGCAGCTTAGGGGAAGAGAAGGAGGAGATGTTGACTTGGATTTGAAGCATATGCACAATCATTTAATACTTTAAAAGGTAGATCGCTTAGTAATCAATATGCCAATCCAGAAGTGAGTTATCTGCCAAAGAGGTAACTTTAGGAAACTTCAGCATGTTAGTAAGCAGATGAGATAACCCAAAAAAAGAAAATTCAAAATAAGATATAAAAGAGGCCTGAGAAAAGCACCAAGAATCGGTGAGGTAGCTAAGCAGGTAAAGGCCCCTAACTGCAAAGCTTATGAGTAGAGTTCAGTCCTAGGACAAGTGATAGAAGGAGAGGCGTGACTCTCCTAGGCTCTCCTCTGAATTCCACATGTGTACATGTGTGAGCCCACTCAATAATGCATATATACAAGGAAATACATTTTTTTCAAGATAAAGCCACCAAGCAACTAAGTTCTAAATTAAAAGAGCAAGTGAAGAACTCTGGAAGAAGACCTAGAAGCCAGGAAAATTCAGTATTTGTAAGAGAATATGATTAACAATGTGTTATATTCTTCCATTCTGAATTTGAAGAACCATAGCCTTTTGATCAAAACAATTCTCCTAAAAATAGTTCTTTTGACCTAAATTCATTCACCGCATGTGATCCAGATCTTGCTTTGAAAATGGCCTAAGGGGGTTGGGGATTTAGCTCAGTGGTAGAGCGCTTGCCTAGGAAGCGCAAGGCCCTGGGTTCGGTCCCCAGCTCCGAAAAAAAAAGAAAAGAAAAAAAATGGCCTAAGAACAGACACCTTAGTGTCACAGTTCCTCCTTTCTTACCTCAGCTTAAACTAGGCAGGCAAAATCTTTGTTCAACCCAAACAGACCTTCTAAAAATAAGGCTGTAGAAGCCTACTATCCAATTCATCAACTTAAAACTTACACTTCATCTGTCCTGCGGAAAGAACAGAAACAGAGATTTATCAGAATCCCGCTAATTATGAATCAGGCTACTTATGTCCTAACTCCAAAAACACAGAAGGAAAGTATTCTATTGAGTCTATTACCCACTAAATTTCACAGCTAATATACTTTTTCTTACCAAGTCCATCTGCATTGACTCTATTCCTCAATCATTTCTGATTTTCAAAGAACCTCTCTCGTATTCAATGTTTCTTCCAAACACTATCTTATTTTCGGTTCATCTTCATAGCATAGTTTCTGGAGATTGATAGCCACTGCAACTACTTCCTCATTTCACATTCTTTTCTGAGTTAAATGATCAAAACTATTGTTAGCATTTCATGAGATTGCTCTTAGCAATAACTGCTATGTTGCAAAATTCAACAAACAATTCTTACTTCTGTGCTCAATATGACTTGCCACAGTATTAGATGCTAATACTATGTTCTTGACAAGAAGCTACTTTTATTCTTCATTCTTCATAAATATCATTGGAACTCCCTCTTCCTTAAAGACAACTGTTTTGCTTACTGTCTTTAGTTAGCTTTCATTCCTATCCTACATCTCTAAATGCCCTATTGTGGCTACATTGTATATTCAGCTGCAGGCTCCCACTAGGTAACTTGGATCCCATAAATACAATAATAATCTGTATTTCCTGTCTTTTGCCTTGTCTTCTAAAATTTCAGACTCATTTAATCACTTGTCAATTTTGCATACAAAAATTCTTGATTTTCCTTACCTAAACCTGCTTCCTCCCCATTTTTCATGTATTAGAACTAAACCATGACTTTTCTAGGTGCTATCCTTGATATTCTTTGTTTCATACTATGCCATATACATCCAAATTATCAGATTTTACAAATTCAACCTTCAAAGCACAAGTGTTTCCATCTCAATACTAATTCGATCTACGGAAGTCCGTGTTAAGGGTGTGATACTTCTTTTGTATATATTGGCACTTAGAACCTTTCATACAAGAGAATGACCATATTTTTAAAATATACAAGTAGTATGTTTCTTCTGTGCTCAATATCTACAGTTGTATACACAGATACTAAACTACCCTATTTTGTAAAGAGAACATGAGATGTGTTGTTTTATACAAGGGTATTTTGGTTTTGTTGTGGGTTTTTGGATGTGTTTGGTTTTCTGATTCTGTTTTGGTTTGCAAGCGGTTTATGGCAATGGTGGAACAGGCTTCCTGAAAATAGCTCTTCTGGCTTGAGTCTACTCATTCCACACCAATCAATCCGTACTTGAACACAATCTGAGAACAGACATTTTTGACTTTTGCAAACCCTTCTTTCCCTTCTGAAAAAGTAAGCAATCACCCTCTGTTCAACTAAAACAGAGCTTCTGCCCTGTGACCATGGGAACAAACGTCCTCACACAGACCGCCTCCATCCCTCACATCTTCCAGCATCAACTATAGAATCCCTCCACTCAACTAAAGTTTATTCTGGAGTGTTTAGGTGGCCCCAGAATTTATAAAAGATAAGGCATTGTAAAAATATAAGTAAAACACTAATTTAGGCCTTTGTCATAACCATAACTCCCAAACCTCATAATTTTCTAAAGAAATAAAACAGTAAAGTACCAATCTTATATCAAGGCTTTCTTCAACTGTGTCAAATAAACCACATGCATTTTACAGACACATGTATGTACATCACAGAAATGAAAGTTGTTTTGCATCAAACATTGACTCACTATATTCTGTAGAACTACCATTCTGCTTATATAAAAAGCTGTGATACACTTTTTCTAAAGATATAAATAAAAATTTGTTAAGTCTGCTTTATCAAGGCAAATTTTTGTGACTATTTTTTAAGTTGTATATATAAAAAACTCAGAATTAAAAAAATAATGAGGAAAATAATATTTAAGAAATGAACAAAAAATTCTACATGGAATTATATTTTAAAAGAAGGAAATGAAAAGAAACCAATGAAAGGGGCTGCTGCATCAGTAGGGAGGGAGCTGACACTACTGTTTAATTTTCCAGCTCAGGCACTGTGTAATTAGGTAAGCACACTGAGAACCACTCCACAGATAACCTTCAAACCACCCTGAAAGACTTTCATCCCACAGAGTTTCAAGTCAGACCTCAAATCTCCCCAACTGTATCACATAATAGGCAACTACTGGATATCTATCTCAGAAAGAAAGAAAAACAGTAACTGTGGGCAACAATAAGTTTGGTTCTTTATACTGTTTATTTTTACTATCTTATTGTGAAGAAAACTGGAGTCTTCAAAGTTACTAAGGAAATCTATACAATCCTACTTTAATTTTGGCATCCAAATCTTAAGGCAAGAGCAATCGGATATATACTAAGCTCATTATGTATTAAATATTAGTATGTACAAGACAAATGTTTTTATTATGGCACAAAATTCATGTCACAAGTTGATAAACTTAATTCCTGAATTACTGAAGGATTAAATATTTGAAATAAGGAAATATATTTTTATTTGGTTTTGGTACCAACACTCTGCACTTTTGTTTGTTTTAACTCTGAAGAGGACACACCAGCAAGAACCCTGAAAGACCACTGTTGTCCTCAATACTAGATGAAGAAAGCCTATTGGTTGCTTCCTTGGTTTTGTCCTTCCTGCCCTTAATCTTGCCAACTGGTTCATCTTAGGCTTGTCTCTGGACATGGGCTAAGTGCTGAGGAAATTACTGGAAGTTCCTTTTGTTTACTTCATTCACTATTCTTTACTCAGGACTCTACACTGGCCTTAAGTCAGCATGACAGCCTGACTTAGTTGTAGCCATTCTCCTTATATCCCTGACTCCTATCAGGACTGCTTTCCTGAATGAACTGGAAGAGACAATGTAACAAAGCATGAATGAGGGACCCTGCAAGTTAGTATACAGCATTAAAGGATTCTCCCAACAAACATATAAATATCAGTTAAGAACACATGGTCATTAGGGGAAAAATTCAAGTAGAGGACCCCTTAGGGGATAGAATGACCCTTTCACAGGGGTCATATATCAGATACTTACATTACCGTTCATAACAGTAGCAAAATTACAGTTAAGAGGTAATGACAAAAATAATTTTATGGTTGGGATAATCATAACATGAGAAACTGTACTAAAGGGTCATATCACTAAAAAGGGTGAAAACCACTGTACCAAAGGAACATGGTTAGAAAATGACTCCTAATGACATACTCATGCATCAGTACATCACAGTAAGCCCTTGTCAAGAAGCTTCTTCTTGCAGTTGAGAGTAATTAACAAAGAGACCCAAAACTAGACAACGTACAAAGAGGGGGAGACTTTAAACCACACAGCTCCTATTACACCTCTCCCAATGCTCAGAGATTTATGTAGAAAAGATCAATGCTTAAGAGTCAGAGGTGTGGATGACTCCAAGGAGATGGTGTCTTTACAGGGCTGATACACATATGAATGAACTCGCATAGACTGTGACATATGACAGTACAAACAAGACCTGCACAACTTCATACCAGAAAAAAATCCGAATATGGAAAACAGGATGTGAACACAGAGCTCCTTCGCATGAAGCTATTTGCAGTTTAACCTGGTGTAACAATTGAGGGAATCGGTGTCTTCCGCACTTCATAATGGAGCAATATATAATGGAGCCAGCACAATACAGACTCCACGCTTTTTGCTTTGGTAATTCTTTGTCTTACTGGTTTTTGCTTTTTGCCTTTTTCTGTCATATGGTTTGTTTGATTTGATTTTTGGTTTTTAGTTTTGCTTTTTGAGAGAGAGAGACAGTGGGGAAAGAGAGAGAGGGAGAGAGAGACAACTGGAGTTGGGTGAGTAGTGAAGTAGAGACTATTTGAAAGAGGTTGTGATTGAGGGAAGAGTATGATCAAAATGCATGAAAGGAAAACACATTAAAATTTATTATAGTAATTAACTTTTATATTTTATAAGCAGAAAAGACCTTAGTAATTCAAGTCACACATTAGAGTTCAAATTGAATGGTCTCAAAAATGACCACTTTGGTATTAACATACAATTTTCTCAGCACTAGCTAGATGAAAGAGTGCTACTAGTTATAAAAACCATCATTTGAGTAACAAATTACCCTCATTTCAATGTCTTTCTATCTTTATTTTCCTTTGCCTCTAATTTTATTAAGGCATTTTCCTTAATATTATTAATATCAAAATTATATTTTGCAAGTGAATATTTGATGCTTTAAAAAATCTTGTTAAAATGAAAATTAAGACACTATCAAGAAAAACAAAATAGGGGTCAAGGACACCAGGAGAACACAGCCCACAGGCACCAACTAAGTAGGGATCATGGTGGTTCATGGGGACTGAGCAGCAATCACAGAGCCTGCATGGGTCTACACTAGGTTCTGTGCGTATGTGCCATGGTTGTTCTTGTATGAATCCTAACAGTGGGGGTGGAGTTGTCTCTGACTCTTTAGTCTGCTCTTGGGACCCTTTTCCTCCTGCAGGTTTGTCTCACCCAGCCTTGATATGAGAGTTTGTACCTTCATCTTACTGTATCTTGTTACACCATGTTCATTGGATATCCCTGACAGCCTGCTCTTTTCTGAAGAGAAACAGGAGCCGTGGCTCTAAGGGAAAGGGAAGATTACAGGGGAGACTGGAAGGAGAGGAGGAAGGGAAAACTGTGGTCAGGATGTACTAGAAACAAAAATAAAACTAAAAAATTAAATAAAAATCAAGCCTGAGATAATTAAATGTCACCGAGAAAATGGTTGTCAACTATAATTTTGTTTAACTGAAAACTTCAAAAGGGCATGCATGGTCCTGTCAAGGCACAGTCGTAAAATAAATAACAGCCTCCCTGGACTTTGAATAGAACAACAACATCATCAGACAGGGTGAGGAGGGAGAGGGAGAGAGAAACAGACAGAGACAGAGGCAGAGAGAAAAGAAAATCTCTGTAAGACGAAAGAAGGTGATCCTGATCGGACGTCTCTACAAAAGTCAACAATAACCAACTTCAGGCAGAGGTTTACAGAGGGATGATCCAGGACATTAGCAAATGCACCAACAGATAAGAAAGTGAACTGAAAGAATAGAATAAATGTCTGAGATAGAAGTGAACATAGAATGTAGTAAAGAGCAAACCATCTTATTTAGTATCTGTGGAAATACTAGGAAACTACTGAATTCAAAAAATAGCATGCATATTAGGAAAGTACTATATCACTAAGCTATATACCCCCAGCCCTCCCCATAGTTCTATAAATCTTGTCTCCTGATAACTCTTCCCAAGTTATCCCATTGGTCCCAAAACTTAAAATCCACCTACTTCCGCTAATTACGGGCAAGTATCCTGATTATCATTTAAGAAAAATATGTCCAAATGATGAGCAGGTCCTCATCCAGCTACTACACCTGATGTAAAAGCCAAACTGTAAGAAAAAAATAAGTAACCTGAATAAGTTAAATGCTTAAAAATTATAGGAAAAAACTACTGCTACATGAAGTTTTGAAACACATTAAAGATAAAATATTACTTGGTAGCTTGTCTTATAAGGCCAGTATCCCTCTTATGACAAAGTCAGTGATTATATAAGGAAAGAAAAACATATACCAATATCTCTTACAAGTTTAAATATTTTAATTCTCTAATGCTAGTAAATCAGAGACAAAAATCATAAACAGACTATCACCATCAAAACAGAAAGTATTCAACAATGCAAGGTTAGTACAGCACGCGAAAATGATCGCATAACTCAGCAGACTAAAGAAGAAGTACATTGCCATTTTAAGAGAAGCAGAAAATCATCTGTCAAAGCTCCACAGGCATTCATTACTAAACTGAGAAAACTAGTAATAAAATTTCCTCAAAAGAGTAGAGTGCATTTATGAGGACAATCTATAGCTAACATCATATTTGAGTAGAATATTCATAGATTTGCATGACAGTGTGAAACTAAGCAAAAACATCACTTTTGCCATTTCTACTCAATGATGTAATGAAGACATTGGGTGATAAACATGGAACTGATAGGGAAAAAAACAAGAGGACAAGGACCAGCACAGGGGCTCAGGGAGTGAAGAGGAGCACTATGGAAAGGGATAAGTAAGAACCAAGTTCCCGGACAACGCATGAAAGCACCATGGAACTCATCACCTTCTATGTAGACTTCAAACCAAGGATTAAAAAGAAAGAGGGATGTTTATATGTTTTAAAAGAAATAAGATTCATAAATGACACCATCATCTGTAAAAACTCAAGATGGGGGAGAGATAAAAGGAGCAGAGGAGGAGAAATGGAGAGGGAACCACAATGTGGTACTGTCACCAGGGAGATAGTAGATGAAGAGGATAGAAACGAGATCAAAAGTAGGCAATGACCACGTGACCATCACAGCTAGGTAGGACCAAAAACTAGTGATGGGCAAGTTATTTAATAGCAACTCCTTGGAAAAACTGCTTACAATATGTTGAAAAATAAACGAGAATTCTTTGCCATATCTACAGCAGATTCTAAATCAAGCAGACATAATGAGGATGATAATATTGTTGAAGACACCATGTACTCCAGACACAGGGCTTAGAAGATCCAAGCTCCGTCATCCTGAAATCCAGCCTTCATAATACCAGAAGGTGCTACACAGCTGCCGAGGTAGGGAAGCACTCTACTTAGCTTTGCAGCTTATAAACCACAACAATCGTGAGATATTCCAAAAGGTACAACAGTGGTACTCATAGCTTGGTGGTAATCAACATCTGTCTGTTTGGACTTAAGGTCCATACAAGAGGATGGAAATCATGCCTCCTACTGGAAACCTAGCCAACGACCTGGTGGTAATGAGGTCAGGAGTCTTAAAGGAGATTTAAGATCTACACCACTTTATCTAAAAGATATTCTCATATGCACAGAAGAGTACAACTCTCAGAACTCACCTACACTTGTCTGTGCCACAAATAGAAACCATCGCAAAACACCGTAACTGGTCATAGTGCAGATCATGGGGCCAACTCCAGCAGACACATCTTCAACACAATTCCTGCACTAAGGCTCGGGGAACATTTACAAAAATGTAGAAGGATTGTAAAAGATAGCCGAAAAGTATGCTGTCAGATTGTGTTTCCTAAAAATGACAGAAAAGCTACAGCCATGATACCCCAACAATGTGGCTGCATAAACAAGACCTGAACAATGACAACGCCAATAGACAGGCATCTCTCATTAGAGAGGGGCAAATCTCATGGGAGGAAACCTCAGACTAAAAACAAACAAACAAACAAACAAACAAACAAACAAATAAAAAAACCTGAAGACAATTAAAGATTGCTAAGGAATTACTGTTCCCCAGAGATGACATCCCTATTGATTATCCAATACAAAATGGTCAACCTTGAAACCATCTTCACAAGCAATAATAAACAGACTCCGCAGGCTGTATTTATGTTATCTGTGTGTTCATATATGTGTGTGTGTCAGTAATAATGAAAGAAAATAGGCACGAATTAGAGAGGGAATGAGAAGGCTTGGAGAGAGGAGAGAGGAGAGATTGAAGAGAGAAAGGGAAGATGAGTTACAGTACAATTACATTTTAATTAAATTTAAAAAATATTTAAGCAAGCGAACAGCTGAAACTACAAAGTATTCTGGGTTTTGAATGAAGAATGACTTCTCGATTCTGCCAAAGGAACAAAAGTCTAAAAAGAAAATGAATTTTAGTATATTAAAATAAAAATTTCTTCTCAACAAAGAAACAATAGGCAGAAATAAAGGGTAGTTGATTATTTTCAATTCATAGTAACAGTGATTCGAACAGTTGCTATATATAAGGAAAAATGTTTAGGTTTAATGTAACCAAAAAAGTGAAAATTACAACCAAACTCCTGGTCTGGGGAGATTGTCCACCAGGTAAAGTGTCTGTTAGATAAGCATGAAGACCTGAGTTAGGAGTTAAGTTCCCTAGCACCCACAAATAAGGAGCGGTGTAGACAGTAAGGTAGAGGGTGGACATCAGCTGATACCAGAGCTCACTAGCCAGCCCGTCTAGCCAATTGGTGAGCTCCAAGTTCAGTGAGAGACCCTGTCTCAAAAACTAATGGTAATATTGAAAGACGGCTCAAGGAAAAGAATGTTTGCTGCTCTTCCAGAGGATAAGAATTTGGTTCCCAGTGCCCAGATTGTGTGACTCACAACCATATGTAACTGCAGCTGCAAAGGATTCAATGCACTCTTCTTCCCTCCATGGGCACTTGCCCAAATATGTGCACCTAGACATGAGTAGATAATAAAATGAATCTTAAAAATAAGGAACAGAAGCAATTTTTTATATCATCCTCTGGCCTCCACATATGCAAGCATTGATTAGTACAACCGCACACATGTGTACAAATTCACAAAAATAAATAATGACTAAACCCAAAACATCACCGCATATCTACCACACTACCAAAGAGTCTTAATATAAAGTATTAAGTAGTGAATATGAAATTCAATAATAAGAATCATGAAGCACTAGTACTCTAGGTAGAAGTAGAGGCAGAGGAATCTTTTAAAGACCTAATGAAATAAAGTATACACACTCTATGACATATTAATCTCTACCCACAAATGAAGACTACAGAGAAAACTTGAATAGATCATAAAGGAGACATGTGAATTTATTGATTTTTCTATAATCATGAGGCCTTTTAGTATAGCCTTGACTACCAGTTACTAAAGAAATGTTCAATAGAACAGAAATACGGAAACGAAACTGAAACACACTAGGGGCAGCATTAGTTCTTACTGTTGTTACAGCCAATAGCCACAGTGCAGAGGCAGGATGACACGGGCAGGATGACACAGGCAGGATGACACGGGCAGTGATGCAGAACAAAGGTGGAGATCTGAGCAAAGGACTCGGGCTTTGTTCACTAAAGCTGCTGGCAAAATTCTGTCCTTGTGACTGGAAGACCAGCATCCCCATGTGGTGGACATAAATTGCAGACAATATCTCAAGGTCACCAGCCTCACTGACTCAACCCCTCTTTCCTCCATCTTCACATATAAGATGGCCTCTCCTGCTTTGGATTTCTCTTCCTTCTTCCACCTAATCTCTTTCATCCAGACAAGAAGATTCTCCACTTTTAATCACAAGAGGAGTTGGCTACACTCACATAGAAGATCAAGAATAGTCGATGCCCATAACTTCAGTCACATGGATATCAGCATGATGACAAGGTCAGGACATACAGATCACTGTACGTTCTACCGCAGACTAGAATGCAGCACTCTGAACAGTAATCCAATACCTACATAAATGAATCCCTGTAAATATAAGAAGACTACTTTATAATGCGTGCTGCTTAAAATGTATACAAATGTGTGTGTGCAAATATGTCATACACTATTTATATATACACTACAGAAGATGCAAAGATAAACCTCAAGGTGAAGTAGTCATAATGGGAGTTCTTACCCAGATTACTCAAGTACTGCCTGAAACTGGGCGATATGATTAACAAAGCACATTGCCCTAGAAGACCACAGTGAAGTAAATGGAGAGTGAAGAAGGGACACTGGAAACCTAGGAACTTCTCAGTCTGCGCAATCTTGTTTTCCAACTATCGCGACACCATTCCATTCTTACTTAAAATTCCTTCACTACAAAGGCATTAAAGTTTTAACAAATATATCTGTAAAGACTATGTCTATAACAAATATGCCCTACTTGATTCTATCATTAAATCTATTCATTTAATTCCCTATTTTTCTAAACTATTTTTGTCCCACACATTTTTCACATTTCAAATTCATGTATTTATTTTATAAGTGCACCATTAATGCTGATGTACTAAATTATTACTGTATATTATTCCATGCCATATTATATATTATTATATTATAGATACTCATGTATAGTACAGAGAATCTTCACTGACTCTGCATATTCCACAAAAACTAGTTCTAGAAATAAAATGTAAATATCATAGACTAAGTAAAGACTTCCTAAAATTTTTCCCATTTTTGCCAAAGAAATCGGTAAACTACCCAGGTATGCAGGCATCTAAAGTACATGTATGTACAAGTCATCCACTTATTGCTGTACAGCACATAGGAACTTAGTTTCAAATAATTCCCTGGCATATATAATTTTACTATATCTTAAAAATTAAGGCAAAATTGCATACTAATAACATGTATTGCCTATTTGTTTTTACATAAAGAATTAAATCTTGACTGAGTTATTTGATGCACTAAGAACATCTACACTGTTTTTCTGAGTTAATCGATATCTTGATTTTCAAACCATCATGTTGAGAACATAAGCATGCTGCACAAATGATAGAAATATTTAAGGCCACTTCAGAGACTCTTAGAAATTTTGTCAAGTGACAATCTAAAATTCATTTAATGCTTTAAAAAATGAAACTCATGTCAGTAACTCAGAAAGAAATTTTTAGATAAAAGCATTTTAATACAATAGAATCTAAAAAGTGGACTCATGTGATGGTTCTATGATAAGACAAAGCATTAGAAAAATTAAAAGTCTCTGTTTTCTGTGTTAAATCATGATGTTTCTGTAACACAGAAGCTTTGTATGTACAGTAAAATCACTGTAACACTCAACACAGCACAGTCTCGATCTGAGCCAGGGTGTTTCAGGCCATGTCTGCCAGTGTGGTACAATGTGACAGCATACGCAGTGTGCAGGGCACAGTGCACATATGATGTGTTCAGAACCAAGACTGCAGTGTATTTGCACAGTGCAACATTTGTGACTGCTGCCAGAAACACCTTGGAGTTATCCATGACGTTTTGGATTATATTTTAGTTATCACATATTTAAGCCTTTTATTGTCTACTTCTTCAAAAGCCTCCACACTAGTTCCACAACCAAATGCAGTTGTGGCCCACAGTCCAGGGAGCTGAAGACCTAGCCATAGAAGTAGGATTTGCTACAGTACAGTTTCTCTGGCACCTTTTAGTCAGTCTAACAATTACTAAGCACTGTTCTCATCACACAGAAGCCTCTTAGAAAATTATGAAATATTACTGTCAACACAAGAATACATATTTAAAGATTGTTCTTGTGAATGAGTGTTTTTCCACACGTATATGCAGGTGCCCATGAAGGGGAGTTACAGCCATTTGTGAGCTACCCAAAAGGAGTGCTGGAATCTGAACTCTAGTCTTCAAAATATAGTAGCAAGATATATTAACACCTGAGCCATCTCTCCAGCACCTCAGATGCTACCAAGAATAAAAAATTGTATCATATTTATATTTCATATAATGTAAATATGTCATAATTATATTGATAGCATAACATTTAAAAGCCAGGTCAAACCAAGATAAACTATCTAAGCACAGCTATGAGAACAGAGAACACAGGCACTAGTCCATCGAATTCATTAAGGCGATGCTAAGGTGACACATCTAAACAGGCAGGGGCTCTGTGAAATGGTGCTAATGCCCTTCACATTGCAAGTTTCAAAGAAAGGATACTAGATATCAATCTTGTAAGGATCTTTATGAACTTTAATGTACATTAACATGTTCTCCGACATGAGAACAGAATCTTAAAAGAACATTACTGGAAAACAATGCTAAGAGAAAATGATTTTAGTCTTAGAATAAATTCATCTTTGTAAATAAAAGATAATTGTAGCAATATAAACAATATGACAAAGCCAGGCACCGTGGTGTCTGACACTAACCCCAGCACTCTTGAGGCAGAAGCAGGAGAACTGCAAGCATGAGGCCAGCCTGAGACACACAGCAAAACCTTGTCTCAAAAACAATAAATAACAATAATAATAAACAAAACTAAAAGTATCTGGAAATTATTCATTTTTTTCAGTTTTAAAATTTATTTTAATTCATTCTAATGCAACTGATAATCAATGAGTGTCTACTATTTCTAAAACTTGAACTATGAAGTAACACAGATGTATGAAGGACACTGCCCTTAAATGGTTCAGTGTTCAGCACAATAATGTAACAGAAGCAATGCAGGCACTGAGAGTAAGAGAGTGGTGGGTGCTTTAATAGAGAACCTCCCCATGGGTGCAGTGACCGTTGCAGAGGAAGGGGTAGAAAGATTCCAGGAGGCAAATGTAGCGGATGACACCAACAAAGAGGTCCTTCCTGACCATTGCACACATGAGGCGACAGCAGGAGTGACAGCATGCACAGGTCAGTCGTGCACAAGATCAAGCCAGCAAAAACCCTACTATGAGGAGGTTTCATAAAGCCACACCCTTAGTTAAGAAGCTTGTGGATGGTGGCTGTCAAGGAAGAGTCAGTTTTCTTCAGAAATGTGGCTCCTGAAATCTTCCCATGCACCAGTGGATGGTGTGAGCCATGGACATATAGGCAGCGCTTAGTGGACTCGGGTTTTTTATTATTGCTTTTCAAGCACACATAAAGTTAGGAGAGAAAGTGGTGAGAGAATATGGGAAGAACTGAAGATGAAAAAGTGAGTGTAGACTTGCTCAAAACATAGGCACATATGTGACTCTCATGTAGTAAGGAACAAATTAATACAAAAGTAAGTTTATAAACAAAAATATAATTCCTGTTGGATATGGGCAGATTGTGTAAGTAGGGACATTTTAACTGTGCTTCAAATTTATTTTAAACAATTTAGATAGAAAATCAGAGCACATCCTCACTTCATCTTGGCACTGCCTAGAGTGACTTCCTGCAGATGCGGCTTTACAGGCCTAGCTCCTCACTCCCTGCGAGTATAGCTCTTAAGAAAGGCCTTCTCCCACTCTCTATTTAAAGTCATTAACTTCCCCATTTCCATTTTCCACCTCCTCTGTCTTGATTCCTTTCCATAGCTGTAACCCGGCCCGCACAGAGACAAACCTCCGGCTGAGACCTCATACTTAAGTAACGGGTGCCCCCTAGAGTTCTGTGTGTGCCCTAAGCTGCACAAGCCCATAGCTCCAATGTCCTATGCATTGTCTCAACTAAAATGAGCAATCCCAGTGAGAAATTCTGACTTCTTAACAGCTGAGGGTTAAAACCTTTAAGTGCGTACAAGTAACACCAAATAGGCTCGTATTTCCATTTAGGCATGTGTGTGTGCTTGTGTAGGTATAACCATAGCAACTAAAGAAGAGCTCATGATTTCAGGAGGGAGCAACTGAGTACGCCGGAGGAGCCGGAGGGAGGAAAGGGAAGGGGAGAAATAATTAGATTTCATTTTTAAAATTTGACTTTAAATACAAATTGAGAAGCATCAAAAATGACTTTTCCCTATCTTCCCTTAAATGACAGGATTCCGGAAACAAAGTACAATGCACAGACTCTCTAAAAAGTAATAGTCTGGGAAGAAAACAGGATAAGCTGACGTCCAAACAAAACCGGGTACAGCACCCCCACTGAATGAAAGGTTGGATGCAAAAGATGTTTCTGTGATTGAAGAGACCAAAGTCACAAACAAAAGAATCAGTCAACAGGGAAAGGTCTAGAAAATGAGATTGCATTATTTACACTTAAGATGGGAGATAACTGACATGCTGTCTGCTTCGCCAGAGAATGCAGAAAACTAATACTTGGGAGGCCCTGAACACTTGATACTCAAGCGTTTAATGTTGAAGTATTTGTGGAATTTGAGGCAAGTATAAAACTTGCACTTGTAGATACAAATTTGGTACATAAAAATCTCAGAACTAGAGATACATATTTAGAGATAAGAACCAGCTTTGATATGAAAACGTGGTGGTTTTCTTTTTCACAATCACAGCTGTAAACATATTTCATGTACTGTTCTAAACTCTAAACCATCTCTGCCATGATGGTTTGGCTGGAACAGCTCTGAATTGCAAATCATTTTCAGGGTGCACTGCTGCCATCTGCTGGCAAAACTGATAAGTACAGGTTTATTTGACAAGATGCAGTCATTCCCTTTATCAAAGCTACAAATATATTTATAGGGGCCAGAGTGGTGGGGCATGCTTTGAATCCCAGTATTTGGAAGGCAGAGGCAGGTGGATATCTGAGTTCGAGGCCAGCATGGCCTAGAGAGTGAGTTCCACGACAGCCAGGGCTTACAGAGAAAGCCTGTCTTACAAAAAACAAATTCATCCTTCAATTCAATTTAAATACTGTCTTTCTGTTTACTTTTATCTAGTACTAACACACTCAAACTACATGAGTGGGAAAGTATTACTCGTGAAAATACATTATTCCCCACTCCTTCAGACCTTCCCAGTTCCCGCACTACATCCTCCAACACACATTTGAAGACAGTTAACAATCTATGAGCTTAAATATATCACTAAAATTTATGCTGCCAAGTTTCATCACTTTCAACATCTAACAGCTCAGACTGCTTCTTCAAATAACTAGAAATTATGTTTGTACAGAAGATTAACAGAAGAGAATTGAATGTTATAAATATAATCTTGCATATAATAACTCAGGTATAAATATGTTATAAATATTACACTCAGGCCATTAGAAGGAAAATATTTATCACTCAGTAAAAAGCATAAGACAATTGGATAATCATATTTTAAAGGCTAATTCTTTATTTACTTCCACACTGATAGAAATTTCATGTAAAGTCATTATTTTACAATTTAATGATTTCGTATTTAGAAATCTTGAGAGTATGTTTTAATTTTGGTAAAAATGTTTTTTAAATAACCTTAATAAACTATTCAACTAAAAATCATCCAAATAAAGATAAATAGCCAATAAACATAAGCAAAATGTTCACTATTACAGAAAAGCCAACAAGACTAATTTGCACTCACTGAGACTATTATGCATAAAGAGAACTGAAAACATATGTCCACCCAGAAACTTAGAGTGTTAATAGCAGCACCATTCATTGGAAAGAAATGACTTTGATAATGTAACCAGCTTCAAAGCCTTTCTTTGGGTGAATACATTAACAAAATGCGGACTGCTCATGCAATGAATTGCTCCTTGGCCATAAGAATGAATGAATGAATGAATGAATGAATGAATGAATGAATGAATGAATGAAGAGTGAACCAACCCTAGGAAAGGGCATGCTAAGTTAGGGTTCATGGTTCCAGTTGTACAAAGTGTCGGTAGGGTTAAGCCACAGGACAGGAAGTAGGTGAATGGAGGACTGAGGAGGGAGCAGGACAGGGGATAGTAGCTGATTAGTTGAGCGTGTACGTTTGAGGCTATTGAAATATTCTCACATTGGACAATGGCAATAATTGCATGAGCTCAAACATATGTTAAATCCACTCAGTTGTGTCGTTTTGAAAAGATTAATTGTTTTGTTAAGTAAATCATATCTCCATTTCCCAAGAAAAGAATCAAGGGTCGTGAAAGAAAATGTCATATCCCATTATGGCATTATGTGTTAGGAAAAGAATAATATAAACAAAATCAAATGCTAACAATAAACTGGGTATAGGCACTATTGGGCACTATTTACAATTAAGTCTCCAGCACTTCCCAAGACACTTGGCACCATCTGTCCCTTGAATGTGTGCGGGGTATGAAAATGGTATCATGTCCATGATTAAGTCATGTTATGTAACAAAAAGGGAGTGATTTTACAGATGTAATTACTGCCCCCTAAGTCAGCTACAAGGTAATCAAAAGAGACTATTCCAGGAAAATCAGTTATGGTAGCCTTTAAAATGGTTTAGATGTCAGAAACAGAAGTCAGAATGTTAGCAGTGAAGACTTTGGCTTTGAAGAAGAACGGCAGCCAGGCTGCAGTGCCAACACAGCTGGAAGCAGAGTGTCTGATGGCTGACATCCTGCCACGTAAATGACATAAGCGCAAGGCAATGACTTCTGCTAACACCAAGAGGAAGAACACTTGAGCATCAGATGACATCACAGCCATCGTTAAAATGTTGAATTCAGCCTGGTGGGACCCTGAATCAAGGAACTAGTTAACCTACACCTTAGGTTTGACCCACACAGACTGCAAGACAATAAATTTAAGTTGTCTGGAGACACTAAACTTGTATTACTTTTTACAGAGAATAAAAATCAAAAATTTACTTCTTAAATAAATAAAATAAATAAATAATCACACAAAAGGTTTCTTTCAAATAAAAAAAGGTTTCTTTTTACAATATAAGTAGAGATTATTAAAAATACATTTTAATTAATATCAAAAATTTAGTAGAAAAAGGATAAAAACAATTCAAAAGAAATTTAAAATGTTCTTAAATACATGCAGAAATGTTTAACTTTACTCAATCATAATAAAAATTATTAAAATATATGATGCTATCTCAATTTTGACAGGCATATCAGTAAAGATCAAAAATTCCATTACAGTCCCAGACCCTGTGAGAGAGAGACCCAACCGCCTGGTCACGTGGGCACTCCTGAGGCTGCAGAGCAGAAGAGACCACCAACACTGCTCACCCCTGCCCACATCCCTGGCCCAAGAGGAAACTGTATAAGGCCTCTGGGCTCCCGTGGGGGAGGGCCCAGGAGCAGCAGGACCCCTGCCTGAGAAACCGCCGAAACCTGAAGGAAACAGACCTGATAAACAGTTCTCTGCACCCAAATCCCGTGGGAGGGAGAGCTAAACCTTCAGAGAGGCAGACAAGCCTGGGAAACCAGAAGAGACTGCTCTCTGCACACACATCTCGGACGCCAGAGGAAAAAGCCAAAGACCATCTGGAACCCTGGTGCACTGAAGCTCCCGGAAGGGGCGGCACAGGTCTTCCTGGTTGCTGCCGCTGCAGAGAGCCCATGGGCAGCACCCCACGAGCGAACTTGAGCCTCGGGACCACAGGTAAGAACAACTTTTCTGCTGCAAGAAAGCTGCCTGGTGAACTCAGGACACAGGCCCACAGGAACAGCTGAAGACCTGTAGACAGGAAAAACTACACGCCGGAAAGCAGAACACTCTGTCCCCATAACTGACTGAAAGAGAGGAAAACAGGTCTACAGCACTCCTGACACACAGGCTTATAGGACAGTCTAGCCACTGTCAGAAATAGCAGAACAAAGTAACACTAGAGATAATCTGATGGCGAGAGGCAAGCGCAGGAACCCAAGCAACAGAAACCAAGACTACTTGGCATCATCGGAGCCCAATTCTCCCACCAAAACAAACATGGAATATCCAAACACACCAGAAAAGCAAGATCTAGTTTCAAAATCATATTTGATCATGATGCTGGAGGACTTCAAGAAAGACGTGAAGAACTCCCTTAGGGAAACACAGGAAAACATTAATAAACAAGTAGAAGCCTACAGAGAGGAATCGCAAAAATCCCTGAAAGAATTCCAGGAAAACACAATCAAACAGTTGAAGGAATTAAAAATGGAAATAGAAGCAATCAAGAAAGAACACATGGAAACAACCCTGGATATAGAAAACCAAAAGAAGGGACAAGGAGCTGTAGATACAAGCTTCACCAACAGAATACAAGAGATGGAAGAGAGAATCTCAGGAGCAGAAGATTCCATAGAAATCATTGACTCAACTGTCAAAGATAATGTAAAGCAGAAAAAGCTACTGGTCCAAAACATACAGGAAATCCAGGACTCAATGAGAAGATCAAACCTAAGGATAATAGGTATAGAAGAGAGTGAAGACTCCCAGCTCAAAGGACCAGTAAATATCTTCAACAAAATCATAGAAGAAAACTTCCCTAATCTAAAAAAAGAGATACCCATAGGCATACAAGAAGCCTACAGAACTCCAAATAGATTGGACTTGAAAAGAAACACCTCCCGTCACATAATAGTCAAAACACCAAACGCACAAAATAAAGAAAGAATATTAAAAGCAGTAAGGGAAAAAGGTCAAGTAACATATAAAGGCAGACCTATCAGAATCACACCAGACTTCTCGCCAGAAACTATGAAGGCCAGAAGATCCTGGACTGATGTCATACAGACCCTAAGAGAACACAAATGCTAGCCCAGGTTACTGTATCCTGCAAAACTCTCAATTAACATAGATGGAGAAATCAAGATATTCCATGACAAAACCAAATTTACACAATATCTTTCTACAAAAGCAGCACTACAAAGGATAATAAATGGTAAAGCCCAACATAAGGAGGCAAGCTATAACCTAGAAGAAGCAAGAAACTAATCATCTTGGCAACAAAACAAAGAGAAGAAAAGCACACAAACATAACCTCACATCCAAATATGAATATAACGGGAAGCAATAATCACTATTCCTTAATATCTCTCAATATCAATGGCCTCAACTCCCCAATAAAAAGACATAGATTAACAAACTGGATACGCAACGAGGACCCTGCATTCTGCTGCCTACAGGAAACACACCTCAGAGACAAAGACAGACATTACATCAGAGTGAAAGGCTGGAAAACAATTTTCCAAGCAAATGGTCAGAAGAAGCAAGCTGGAGTAGCCATTCTAATATCAAATAAAATCAATTTCCAACTAAAAGTCATCAAAAAAGATAAGGAAGGACACTTCATATTCATCAAAGGAAAAATCCACCAAGATGAACTCTCAATCCTAAATATCTATGCCCCAAATACAAGGGCACCTACATATGTAAAAGAAACCTTACTAAAGCTCAAAACACACATTGCACCTCACACAATAATAGTGGGAGATTTCAACACCCCACTCTCATCAATGGACAGATCATGGAAACAGAAATTGAACAGAGATGTAGACAGACTAAGAGAAGTCATGAGCCAAATGGACTTAACGGTTATTTATTGAACATTCTATCCTAAAGCAAAAGGATATACCTTCTTCTCAGCTCCTCATGGTACTTTCTCCAAAATTGACCATATAATTGGTCAAAAAACGGGCCTCAACAGGTACAGAAAGATAGAAATAATCCCATGCGTGCTATCGGACCACCACGGCCTAAAACTGGTCTTCAATAACAATCAAGGAAGAATGCCCACATATACTTGGAAATTGAACAATGCTCTACTCAATGATAAACTGGTCAAAGAAGAAATAAAGAAAGAAATTAAAAACTTTTTAGAATTTAATGAAAATGAAGGTACAACATACCCAAACTTATGGGACACAATGAAAGCTGTGCTAAGAGGAAAACTCATAGCGCTGAGTGCCTGCAGAAAGAAACAGGAAAGAGCATATGTCAGCAGCTTGACAGCACACCTAAAAGCTCTAGAACAAAAAGAAGCACATACACCCAGGAGGAGTAGAAGGCAGGAAATAATCAAACTCAGAGTGGAAATCAACCAAGTAGAAACAAAAAGGACCATAGAAAGAATCAACAGAACCAAAAGTTGGTTCTTTGAGAAAATCAACAAGATAGATAAACCCTTAGCCAGACTAACGAGAGGACACAGAGAGTGTGTCCAAATTAACAAAATCAGAAATGAAAAGGGAGACATAACAACAGATTCAGAGGAAATTCAAAAAATCATCAGATCTTACTATAAAAACCTATATTCAACAAAACTTGAAAATCTTCAGGAAATGGACAATTTCCTAGACAAATACCAGGTACCGAAGTTAAATCAGGAACAGATAAACCAGTTAAACAACCCCATAACTCCTAAGGAAATAGAAGCGGTCATTAAAGGTCTCCCAACCAAAAAGAGCCCAGGTCCAGACGGGTTTAGTGCAGAATTCTACCAAACCTTCAGAGAAGACCTCATACCAATATTATCCAAACTATTCCACAAAATTGAAACATATGGATCACTACCGAATACCTTCTACGAAGCCACAATTACTCTTATACCTAAACCACACAAAGACACAACAAAGAAAGAGAACTTCAGACCAATTTCCCTTATGAATATCGACGCAAAAATACTCAACAAAATTCTGGCAAACCGAATCCAAGAGCACATCAAAACAATCATCCACCATGACCAAGTAGGCTTCATCCCAGGTATGCAGGGATGGTTTAATATACGGAAAACCATCAACGTGATCCATTATATAAACAAACTGAAAGAACAAAACCACATGATCATTTCATTAGACGCTGAGAAAGCATTTGACAAAATTCAACACCCCTTCATGATAAAAGTCCTGGAAAGAATAGGAATTCAAGGCCCATACCTGAACATAGTAAAAGCCATATACAGCAAACCAGTTGCTAACATTAAACTAAATGGAGAGAAACTCGAAGCAATCCCACTAAAATCAGGGACTAGACAAGGCTGCCCACTCTCTCCCTACTTATTCAATATAGTTCTTGAAGTTCTAGCCAGAGCAATCAGACAACAAAAGGAGGTCAAGGGGATACAGATCGGAAAAGAAGAAGTCAAAATATCACTGTTTGCAGGTGATATGATAGTATATTTAAGTGATCCCAAAAGTTCCACCAGAGAACTACTAAAGCTGATAAACAACTTCAGCAAAGTGGCTGGGTATAAAATTAACTCAAATAAATCAGTAGCCTTCCTCTACACAAAAGAGAAACAAGCCGAGAAAGAAATTAGGGAAACGACACCCTTCATAATAGACCCAAATAATATAAAGTACCTTGGTGTGACTTTAACCAAGCAAGTAAAAGATCTGTACAATAAGAACTTCAAGACACTGAAGAAGGAAATTGAAGAAAACCTCAGAAGATGGAAAGATCTCCCATGCTCATGGATTGGCAGGATTAATATAGTAAAAATGGCCATTTTACCAAAAGCGATCTACAGATTCAATGCAATCCCCATCAAAATACCAATCCAATTCTTCAAAGAGTTAGACAGAACAATTTGCAAATTCATCTGGAATAACAAAAAACCCAGGATAGCTAAAACTATCCTCAACAATAAAAGGACTTCAGGGGGAATCACTATCCCTGAACTCAAGCAGTATTACAGAGCAATAGTGATAAAAACTGCATGGTATTGGTACAGAGACAGACAGATAGACCAATGGAATAGAATTGAAGACCCAGAAATAAACCCACACATCTATGGTCACTTGATTTTTGACAAAGGAGCCAAAACCATCCAATGGAAAAAAGATAGCATTTTCAGCAAATGGTGCTGGTTCAACTGGAGGTCAACATGTAGAAGAATGCAGATCGATCCATCCTTATCACCCTGTACAAAGCTTAAGTCCAAGTGGATCAAGGACCTCCACATCAAACCAGACACACTCAAACTAATAGAAGAAAAACTAGGGAAGCATCTGGAACACATGGGCACTGGAAAAAAATTTCCTGAACAAAACACCAATGGCTTACGCTCTAAGATCAAGAATCGACAAATGGGATCTCATAAAACTGCAAAGGTTCTGTAAGGGAAAGGACACTGTGGTTAGGACAAAACGGCAACCAACAGATTGGGAAAAGATATTTACCAATCCTACAACAGATAGAGGCCTTATATCCAAAATATACAAAGAACTCAATAAGGTAGACCGCAGGGAGACAAATAACCCTATTAAAAAATGGAGTTCAGAGCTAAACAAAGAATTCACAGCTGAGGAATGCCGAATGGCTGAGAAACACCTAAAGAAATGTTCAACATCTTTAGTCATAAGGGAAATGCAAATCAAAACAACCCTGAGATTTCACCTCACACCAGTGAGAATGGCTAAGATCAAAAACTCAGGTGACAGCAGATGCTGGCGAGGATGTGGAGAAAGAGGAACACTCCTCCATTGTTGGTGGGATTGCAGACTGGTAAAACCATTCTGGAAATCAGTCTGGAGGTTCCTCAGAAAATTGGACATTGAACTGCCTGAGGATCCAGCTATACCTCTCTTGGGCATATACCCAAAAGATGCCTCAACATATAAAAGAGACACGTGCTCCACTATGTTCATCGCAGCCTTATTTATAATAGCCAGAAACTGGAAAGAACCCAGATGCCCTTCAACAGAGGAATGGATACAGAAAATGTGGTACATCTACACAATGGAATATTACTCAGCTATCAAAAACAACGAGTTTATGAAATTCGTAGGCAAATGGTTGGAACTGGAAATCATCATCCTGAGTGAGCTAACCCAATCACAGAAAGACATACATGGTATGCACTCATTGATAAGTGGCTATTAGCCCAAATGCTTGAATTACCCTAGATCCCTAGAACAAACGAAACTCAAGACAGATGATCAAAATGTGAATGCTTCACTCCTTCTTTAAATGAGGAAAAAGAATTCCCTTGGCAGGGAAGGGAGAGGCAAAGATTAAAACAGAGACTGAAGGAACACCCATTCAGAGCCTGCCCCACATGTGGCCCATACATATACAGCCACCCAATTAGACAAGATGGATGAAGCAAAGAAGTGCAGACCGACAGGAGCCAGATGTAGATCGCTCCTGAGAGACACAGCCAGAATACAGCAAATACAGAGGCGAATGCCAGCAGCAAACCACTGAACTGAGAATAGGTCCCCCACTGAAGGAATCAGAGAAAGAACTGGAAGAGCTTGAAGGGGCTCGAGACCCCAAAAGTACAACAATGTCAAGCAACCAGAGCCTCCAGGGACTAAGCCACTACCTAAAGACTATACATGGACTGACCCTGGACTCTGACCCCATAGGTGGCAATGAATATCCTAGTAAGAGCACCAGTGGAAGGGGAAGCCCTGGGTCCTGCTAAGACTGAACCCCCAGTGAACTAGACTATGGGGGGAGGGCGGCAATGGGGGGAGGGTTGGGAGGGGAACACCCATAAGGAAGGGGAGGGGGGAGGGGGATGTTTGCCCGGAAACCGGGAAAGGGAATAACACTTGAAATGTATATAAGAAATACTCAAGTTAATAAAAAAAAAATTCCATTACATTTTTATTGGCTAAAAAATTATGAAGTAAAAATTCCACTAAATATTGGCCAAAAAGAAAAAAATCTGGTATATACTTTATACATGGCAAACTGGAAATGCCTATAAAAGTTTTCAACTACCTTTATGCATTTTAACTAAATGATTGTAATTATAGGAATTAAGTTTATCCTAAATATTTATCCATGCAAAATTAAGTACACATGTGCATGATTATTATATCATTTGAAACATAAAATAATTTGTACTATTAATACTGAGAGACTAAATACACATTGACTAAGAATTATGATAAAACATACTTCCATACTTCTTAGATAAATATAAGGAAAGATCACCACATCTGTTAGGTCACAAAAAAAAAAACAGAATCATATCACATATTATCTATTAAAAGGTAGATGGATGGATAGACAGATATTCATATATTTACAAGAACATACAGTCCAAGACAGTAACAGTGGTCATGGAAAAGCTGAACTAGAGCTGAACGGCTCTAGTCTGGAGTAAGTATACGATGAGGAATCTAATGAAGGGAAGGAGCACACATTAGAAGCAGATCAAAGTATTCCCCCAATAACTCAGAGGTCGTAACTGATGCAAAGAAGTTAAACAATTAACAGAACATAATTTTAAACCATTTCAAAATAATCACGGTGGAGTTGTCTTATGTGTGGGAGTTTTCTTGGCATATTATGTATGTGAACTGTGTAGTCCAAAAGAGGTCCAGATGTTTTTAAGTTGCCATGTGGTTGTGGGGTCTAAAGCAGATCATCTGGAAAAGCAGTGAATGATCTCAACTACTGAGCCATCTCTCTAGCACCCATCATGGTTCTCAAGGTTATTTCAACAGCAGTAACACTAAATCATTTTGAAAGAAATAACTTTTAATTCTCACTGACAAAATACTGTTATTTGGTATTCTTTAGGCCTACACACAAAAATAGTTATTTTTATTAAAACTATGTGGGTTTTATATATTCAATTTTTAGCCAACCTCTGAAAACAATGAACAAAAATTTTAAGGGTCAAAATTAGAGCACACTTAATACTGGAAAAGCAAGACTAACACAAAATTGTAATGTATAAGTTAGTTAGGAAGTTGAACTCTCATCTCTGAAATATTATCACCCTTTTTAGGTAGGATGGTTTTTCATGGCCTACTGGCAAGGCCAATTGTGACATGTGATTTTCAAACTCCAAGCACATAGCCATTCCTAAAGTACTTATATGCATGTCCACTATGGAATCAAGTGCCAAGACATTTTTCTAGCTTTCAAACAGCAGTTTTTATTTCGACTGTATCTCAATGCTAGTAACATGTCTACATGGGACTATGTGTTATCATGGACATCCACTGTATTTTCACAGCCAAGTCTCTTGGTAACTACTCAAGGAGTGCCAATGTCAACTTCTGTGCAAGATGCTAGGAATACAGTTATAAACAAAACACACAAGACTTGTACCATTAAATTTGTTTATTTTAACTCTTCTCTTACTTTATAGAAGAAAATTTCAATATCTTGGTATTAAAAAGCATTCATTTACTTTTTTAGTTTCACTACCTATGGGTAAGTGGAGTCAATAGTCCAATATTCGCATACACACACACACACACACACACACACACACACACCAAAAAAAAACTTGGAATTTAAAAATCATTTTTAAAGAACTAGACAGAAAAAGGGGTAAATAAAATATATGTATAGCCCTAGAAGGAAATATAAATACCCTTAAAAGGAAAATGTTCACTCTGTAGTAAAAGTCAGAGAAAGGTGGAGTGTTTTTAGCTCTACCTTAGCTGGGAACTGTGTTCACTGCACACATCCTACTCAGGATAAAATCATGGCAGGAACTGTAAGTAGAGTGGAGACTTTTCAAGTTCATAGCAGTTTATGTAGTCCATAATAAAATGGTTAAAATACAGGACAAATATCAACCTGTGCAGGATGCCAAAGTAACCTAAGAAAGCCCTGAGAAATCTGGCATCAGGATTGACCACTGAGTAAGAACAGTCAGTTTGAGGGCTATCCCAGGGAAAAAGTGTTTCTCCTGCCCTTAGAATTCCTTAGCTGCCATGGTTCTTTGACAGTGCTGAGGCTCCAGGAGACTTCATCTTTTCATGTTAGTATTGGTGTCACCTTTGTCTTTGTGCAGATCTTATTTAGGCAGCTATGTTGATGAGACTTCATGAATATAGAACTACAGACAGACAGACAGACAGACAGACACACACACACACACACACACACACACACACACACACCACACACACTCACATCTCTAGGAGATGAAATCTCACAGCAAACTTCCTGTTCCCCCAGCTATTACAATCTTCCACCCACTCTTCATTTGGTCCCTAAACCTTAAGTACGTTGCAGATGTGTCAGTATATACAACTTTTTTTAAAGACTCTGTTTTTCAGAATTGATATCGCATTCTTTTTTTTAAGATTTATTTATTTATTATATATAAGTACACTGTAGCTATCCTCAGACACACCAGAAGAGGGCATCGGATCCCATTACAGATGGTTGTGAGCCACCATGTGGTTGCTGGGAATTGAACTCGGGACCTCTGGAAGAGCAGTCAGTGCTCTTAACCACTGAGCCATCTCTCCAGCCCTGACATCGCATTCTTAAAAATAATCAAGTTATATGGCATTGGCTACATAAGCGCATACCAATTATCCTCAAGTTTACTGACTGTTCATTCTTCAATTAAAGACCAAGACCAGGCAGAAAGGCATCAGCAACATTCAGGACAGTATGAGAGCTTTCACTCATTCATCATATAAACTACTTATTGAAGGGGTATAATTCACCAAAATTAAGGTCAAACATATAGCCATTGTCATTGTTGGTAGGGTTAATCCCAATTATCAAGATCATATCTGCTTGACGAGATGCAGACTTGCCAAGGAGTCAGGACTCTTGGTATTCTCTTGGAGAATACCATAATTAGGTTGAGGTTGGAAGTCCTGTCCACTGTAGATGACACCATTTCCCTAGACTGATATCCTGAATAGTATCAAAAAAGAGAAAGTGAAGTGGGTGCAGAATTTCAGAGCTTTCTGTGCCGTGACTGTGATGCAATGTGTCCAGCTCCACAGCTCACAATGTGGCCCCAGCACCATGGTGGTAGCCATACCTCACACTGTGAGCTGAAATAAGCTTTCTCCCTGTGTGGCTTTTGTCAAGGACTTTTACCACAGCAACAAGATCTGCCCTTTTGTTTCTTTAGGTAATCTAGAAGGCAAAAGGAGAAGTATTCAGGCATAAAGTTTATAAGACATATTTGTTCCACATTGTTAAGATTCATCTTTCTCTCCAGGCAATCATCAGAGTTTTATCTCTTATAGTTCAATGTAAAAAATGAAATTAAAAAACTGTAGAAAAAAGTATCTTTTTTATTTGATTCTCTTATGTTCACACTATTTTCTCCCTACATTATTTATGTTAAGCAGTTTAAATAAGATTCATGAGCACTATGCCACAGTTTCTTCAGAAAGCTCGTAGAAACAAGATACATATGCCTTAAGCCACATATATTCCATTTGGTAAATTTTAAATGCAACTAGTTTGCTCTAGGCACAGTGTCAGCACTTTATAAATACATTTCTGAATATGTTAAAAGCACTATTGTCGAAAGTCTGATTATGAAGAAAAATTTACTTTTTATCCAGTTTTATAGTATCTCTTAAACATTTTGTTGCCAAATAAAATTTCAGTGGAACCAGCAAGATGAAATAGAGCAAACAGGAAGTGGAACAAAGTGGCCCAACACCCAGAGGCTGTCTCTCAGATCAAGTATTTCTCAAGGTGAACAGCTATTCACGCATCGAACATCCTAGAAGCCACCAAAGGCATGGGTCAGTGTTCTCCTGCTGTGAAGATGCGACATAACCACAGCAACCCATAGAAAAGAAAGCTTTTCATTGGGGGTTGCTTATAGTTTAAGACAATGGTTTCCAACCTGGAGGTCAAATGCCCCATTAACAGTGGTCACCTAAAACTATCAGAAAACACAGATATTTACATTATGATTCATAACAGTAGCAAAATGACAGCTATGATGTATCAACCAAAAAATTATGGTTGGTATCACCACAATATGAGAAACCTTTTCAAAGGAACATAGCATTATGAAGGTTGAGAACCGCTAGTTTAAGAGGTTTAGTCCATCATCATCATGGTGGGAAGGATGATGGACTACAAGCTGACCTGGTGCTAGAGACGTAGCTGAGAGTTCTACATTGGGATGTGCAGGAGCAGGAAGAGACAAAGAAGCCCTGAGAATATGGACTTTTGAACCTCAAATCCAACCCCCAGTGACACACTTTCTCCAGGAAGGCCATACCTACTCCAACCTTCCATTTCTTCTCAAGTAGTACAACTCCCTGATGACCAAGCATTCAAACATATGAGCTTATGGGAGCCATTCTTATTCAAAATCACTGTAGTGGCTAACAGGCTACAGTGCTTAGTATAATAAAAGACGCACCTCTGCAGAAGGGAAGAAAAAGTTACCCATATAACTCCTCCCAAAACTCTACAGAGAAATAAGAAATTAATGCCAGCTCTTGGGCTAGAAAGTCTGCACCAAGGCTACTATGATGAAGTTCGTTCCAAGCACAGGCCTATTACCCACGCCCTAAGATAAGTACTTAACCACCGAGTCTCTGGACCATATTAGTCAAGTGAACACTGTTCCAACCTTGGGCAGCACAATATGAAACAAGACTCCATTCACTGAAATATCAGGTAAGAAGAACAAGGCAGTTTTCTGGACCTCAGTACCAAGCTGGCAAAACCTAGTCTGGGAAAATCCTAAAGCCTCTAACATTACCCAAGATTGAAGTCCCTATAACACACCTTCAGTGACAGAAAACTATGCTAAGCCCTACTCCATCAGATTCTATTCCAACACCACCCACTGGCAGCTGTGATCTTGAGCTAGGATAACTATGAGGGTCATGAGTATACCTCAACAGTAGGCAGTTTGTAGTACTGTAGGGCTTAGTCCAACCTCAGTGCTATGGTCTTAATGGACTTTGGATTAGAATATGATACAGCATTGTGGGATTGGTGCCCATGCCTTTCTTCACAGGAGTTCAATTAGTACAGCACAGAAAAAAAGTACCTGCCTGCAGGAGGGAACGGAAGCAAGCATTAACTAGCGACACAGAAGGCTGAAGTATGTCCCTCTGCAGCAGTTTAGCCCAGTCAGGCAGCATTCCACCATGAGGTCAGCAACTGTACACAGGATCTCTGTACCTACCCCAGATCCAGGAAGAGGCCTGCAGAGACAACTTTTCAGGTGTTCCCCAGTTCATTCTGAAATTACCAACTGTTGATTTGAAAGAAGAGAAAAACTGGACTTGAATCACAGTCTAGTATTGAAACAAAGTCAGTGTTCATAAAAATTATTCCTTTGCCCACCAAGTATGACACTAGCAGATTGCACTTACTCTTACAGACGAAAACAGCCACACATTCCAGAGACTCCTGACAGATCTGTACTCAGAGTGATATCAAATGCTACAAATCCAGAAGTAAAAAGCCTGCTTAAATAGCACAAAAACTGCAGAATTGAAAGTGCCTAATTCTTCAATGAATTAATGAGCTCAAATACGAACAGACCACAAAAGCTTTTTAGCTGAGATCCACTGACCGTCCAAACAAGACCAGAGCTACTGAAAACAAGTGAACTCTTGAATGGAGTTCTAATAGCTGTTTTAAAGAAACCAAGAGCTTACAGAACACAAAGAACTGATTCCAAATTCTAACACAAAAACAGAAATGTAGACAATGCTTAAAATCAAACAGAAATCTTACAAATGAAAAAATATACTACAGAATTTTAAAGCATACCCAAAGAGTACATTAAGATCAAAATAAATCTGAGCAAAAAACAAGCCCAAAGACACACTATTTAAGAACACACAGCTGGAGGAGGAAAAAAGAAAGCAAGAGAAATTAAATAAGCTTACAGTAGTTTTGAGGCAGCATTAAAAGGATAAATAATTGGGTTGTTATGGGTAAAGAAAAACAAGATATTCCCAAAAGAAGAAGAAAGTATATTAAACAAACAATCAGAACGTAGACCTACCCCACAGAAAAGTACACAGGCACAGGAAGATCAAAGACCAATAGCTAGAGTCACTCAATTACATCTACCCCAAAATATATTATAACCATGCCCTCAAACATGGAAGATAGGAGATTCTCAAGACAGAAAGAAGCAAGAAAAACTATTAACATGTTACCTGACCACAGACTTCTCATCAGGAACCTTATAGAACAGGAGAGGAGTGAGATTTTTATAGTACTGAATGGGAAAACAGACAACAAAAATACTGTACCTAGTAAGCAGTCATTTACAAATAGAAAGATAAAGACAGTCCCAGGTTTCAGGGGGAAAGGCTGTACAAGAAATGCTAAAGGCAGTTCTTCAACTTGACATTAGACTTAATGATTAACATGCCACTGGTAAAAAAAAATTATAAAAACTAGATTGAATTGCTCTAATATGTAAGCATGAAGCATCAACCATTCACAGTTTTAATACTGACTAAAAAACAAAATCATTCTAAAATGAGTAATATAGAAAGATGTAAAATGGAAATTGAAAAGGGCAGACAAATTTCAGAGTTGAAAGCCAGGCTGGTCTACAGAGTGAGCTCTAGGGCAGCCAGGACTACACAGAGAAAGCCTACCTGAAAACAATAAAAATAAAAATAATAGCAATAATAATAATAATGCAATAATATCAAAATCAAATTGAGGAAAAGAAGAAAATCCAGGTATAAAATGTTTTAATAATATAATTGCCCTTAGTTCTTTTCTTTATGATCATAACATAGTGTTATCATTTCAAAATACCTTATTATAGTCAAAAGACTGTTTTTTTAAAAGACCATTTTTATAAGCTTTATGATGTCCACAAATCAAGATTCTACAACTGAGAAAAAGAAAATAATACCCAAGAACTCAAGCATGATTCCAGACTAACTACTAAACCACAAAGAAACAGTACAAATGAAGAACAATGCATGCTGTTTGCAAACCTGGGTACATCACACCCAAATCTATTAATATGCATGGTTAATATATAATGATCAAAGAGCTCTACAGTACATTATGATGGGTACAATTAATTAAAAAGAGTTGTACATTTAAAATTTCTAAGAGTAGCCTTCAAATGTTCTCAACATAAAAGTATGTGATGTAATTCATCTGTTAAATATACATTCCACAATTTTTATATGCCAAAGTCCATGTTGTACACTAAAAATACAGCACAGCACTGGATACCCAAATCCAGTGGAGGAGAGAGGTAGACTCTCAGAAGTGCAGACAAATCTGAGAGCTCAGGGGAGAACACCCTTTATGCTCACATTCCTGGCCCAAGAGGAACCCACCTAGAGTCCTCTGGACACAGGAACCTAGGAGGAAGTCAGGGACAGGATCCTTCCAGTCTCTACCTGCAACCAGAGCTGAAAGTCAGTCACCAGGAGTGCTGACACACCTGAGAGCAGAGGTAAGACCACCACTTCTGCTCCAAAGGACTCCCCTGGAGCCCAAAAGACACAGGAACCCAGAAGTAGTATGGGACAGGACCCTTCCCGTATCTGCCTGAGCCCAGAGCTGACCCAGTTCCACAGCTCTCTCTACACCCAGATCCCTCTGAGGGAAAGCTGGTCTTCAGGAGGGCTGATACATAGGATTACAGGAGGGCCAAGCCACTGTAAGAGACAGCAAAACCACCTAAGACCAGAAACAACCAGATGGCGAGAGGCAAGCAAAGGAATCTAAGACTACTTGGCATTATCAGAGCCCAGTTCTCCCACCAAAGTAAATACCAGATATCTAAAAACAACAGAAAAGCAAGATTTGGGTTTGAAATCACACCTCATGAAGATGATAGAGGACTTTAAGAAGGACATAAATAACTCCCTTAAAGAAATACAGGACAACACAGGTAAACAAGTAGAAGCCCTTAAAGAGGAAACACAAAAATCACTTAAAGATTTACAGGAAAACACAAACAGGTGAAGAATTGAACAAAACTATCCAGGATTTTAAAATGGAAATAGAAACACAAAGAAATCACAAAGGGAGACAACCCTGGAGACAGGAAACCTAGGGAAGAGATCAAGACTCATACACACAAGCATAACCAAAAGACTACAAGAGATAGAAGAGAGAATCTCAGAGGCAGAAGATACCATAGAAAACATTGACACAACCGTCAAAGATAATGTAAAACACAAAAAGCTCCCAACCCAAAACATCCAGGAAATCCAGGACACAATGAGATCAAACCTAAGGATAATAGGTATAGAAGAGAGGGAAGATTCCCAACTTAAAGGACCAGTAAATATATTCAACAAATTATAGAAGAAAACTTCCCCAACCAAAAGAAAGAGATGCCCATAAACATACAAGAAGCCTACAGAACTCCAAATAGATTGGACCAGAAAAGAAATTCCCCCCCTCAGAGAATAGTCAAAACACCAAATGCACAAAACAAAGAAAGATTATTAAAAACACTAAGGGAAAGAGGTTAAGTAACATATAAAGGTAGACCTATCAGAATTACACCAGACTTCTCACCAGAGACTATGAAAGCCAGAAGGTCCTGGACAGATGTCATAGAGACCCTAAGAGAACACAAATGCAAGCCCAGAAAAACTCTCAATTAACATACATGGAGAAACCAATATATTCCATGAAAAAAACAAATTTACACAATCTCTTTCCACAAACCCAGACCTACAAAGGATAATAGATGGAAAATTCCAACACAAGAAGGGAAACTACACCCTACAAAAAGCGAGATATTAATTGTCTTTCAACAAACCCAAAAGAAGAGTGTTGTTGTAAAAATATAAAAAATACCAACGGACCAAAAGCTTTTGAGATCAACTGACAGTCAAAACAAGACTAGAGCTACTGAAAACAAGTGAACTCTTGAATGGAGTTCTAATAGCTGTTTTAAAGAAACCAAGAGCTTACAGAACACAAAGAACTAATTCCAAATTCTAACACAAAAACAGAAATGTAGACAATGCTTAAAATCAAACAGAAATCTTACAAATGAAAAAATAAATATACTACAGAATTTTAAAGCATACCCAAAGAGTACATTAAGATCAAGATAAATCTGAGCAAAAAACAAGCCCAAAGACACACTATTCAAGAACACACAGCTGGAGTAGCCATTTTAATATCAAATAAAATTGAATTTCAAGCAAAAGCTATCAAAAAAGATAAGAAAGAACACTTAATATTCGTCAAAGGAAAAATCCACCAAGATAAATTCTCAATCCTGAATATCTATGATCCAAATGCAAGGGCTCCTACATTCATAAAAGAAACCTTACTGAAGCTCAAAGCACACATTGCACCTCATACTATAATCATGGGAGATTTCAACAATCCATTCTCATCAAAGGACAAGTCATGGAAACAGAAACTAAACAGAGACACAGAGAAACTAACAGAAGTTATGAACCAAACGGATTTAACAGATATTTATAGAACATTTCATCCTAAAACAAAAGGATATACCTTTTTCTCAGCATCTCATGGTACCTTCTCTAAAATTGACCATATAATCAGTCACAAAACAGGCCTCAACAGATACAAGAAAATTGAAATAATCCCATGCATCCTATCAGATCACCACAGACTAAGACTGGTCTTCAATAACAACAAAAATGTCAGAAAGCCCACATACCCATGGAAGTTGAACAACGCTCTCTGAATGATAACTTGGTCAAGGAAAAACTAAAGAAAGGAATTAAAGACTTTTTAGAATTTAATGAAAATGAAGGCACAACATACCCAAACTTATGGGACACTGTGAAAGCTGTGCTAAGAGGAAAAATCATAGCACTAAGTGCCACCAAAAAGAAAGTGGAGAGAGCATTCACTAGCAGCTTGACAGCACATCTAAAAGCTCTAGAACAAAACGAAGCAAATAGGCCCAAGAGGAGTAGAAGGCAGGAAATAATCAAACTCAGGGATGAAATCAACCAAGTAGAAACAAAAAGAACTATACAAAAAAATCAACAAAATCAGAAGATGGTTCTTGGAGAAAATCAACAAGATAAATAAACCCTTAGCCAGACTAACCAGAGGGCACAGAGAGAGTAGCCAAATTAACAAAATCAGAAATGAAAAGGGAGACATAACAACAGAATCTAAGGAAATTTAAAAAAAAAATCATCAGATCCTACTAGAAAAGCCTATATTCAACAAAACTGGAAAAATCTGGAGGAAATGAACAATTTTCTAGACAGATACAAGGTACCAAAGTTAAATCAGGATCAGTTATCCATCTAAACAACCCCATAACTCCTAAAGAAATAGAAGCAGTCATTAAGAGTCTCTCAACCAAAAAGAGCCCAGGTCCAGACGGGTTTAGTGCAGAATTCTATCAGACCTTCATAGATGACCTCATACCAATACTATCCAAACTATTCCACAAAATAGAAACAGACAGAACACTACCCAATTCCTTCTATGAAGCCACAATTACACTTATACCTAAATCACACAAAGACCCAAAAAAGAAAGAGAACGTCAGACCAATTTCCCTTATGAATATCGATGCCAAAATATTCAATAAAATTCTCACAAACTGAATCCAAGAACACATCAAAACATCATCCATCATGATCAAGTAGACTTCATCCCAGGAATGCAGGGATGGTTCAATATTTGGAAATCCATCAACATAATCCACTATGTAAACAGAGTCAAAGAAAAGAACTACATGATCATCTCTTTAGATGCTGAGAAAGCATTTGACAAACTTCAACACCCTTTCATGTTAAAAGTCTTGGAAAGATCAGGAATTCAAGGCCCAGACATAAACATAGTAAAAGCAATATAATGCAAACCAGTAGGCAACATCAAACTAAATGGAGAGAAACTTGAAGCAATCCCACTAAAATCAGGGACTACACAAGGCTGCCCACTCTCTCCCTACTTATTTAATATAGTAGTTGAAGTTCTAGCCAAAGCAATCACACAACAAAAGGACTTCAAAGAGATACAAATTGGAAAAGAAGTCAAAATATCACTATTTGCAAATGATATGATAGTGTATTTAAGTGACCCCAAAAATTCCACCACAGAACTCCTAAACCTGATAAACAACTTCAGCAAAGTGGCTGGGTACAAAATTAACTCAAATAAAGATATCATCAAAATAAAAGTTTTGTTTTTCCTGAAGCAGATAAGAATGATAGGTGCAAGTGCGTGGACCTAGGCAGCAGAGACGGAAGAGGAAGTGTTTATCACCAGCCATGACTGCATAGTAAGGCATGTCAGCTAGAGCTGTCCAGTGAGACCCTGCTATTCTATACATGATCGAAGTATAGTTAAAGAAATTTCAAAAGAAAACATTTATAATGTATATAGCTTAAAAAGGAATACAAAACACTTTTATAATTTAATGCAAAAGTGTAAAAAATAAAGATACATATTGTTCATCAAGGAAAATATATAAATGTCTATGAAACACAAAGAAATAGCCTCTGCCTTTGCTCAAGAAAGACTACAGAAAAAAAACTGACACCCTCAGTAAGAAGACTGCAATTTACAACAGCAACAAAAGCTGTCCTATTTAAATTCACTTCTTCATTCTGAGACATCTATTTTATAATCTTGCCTTATAGCATTAAACATGAATACTTTAAGCCAGTCATGTTTCAAATCCTGAACCATGTAAAGCACTTATAAAAATATGGATATAACATTTAATAAATCACTGTGGTTAAACATTTCATGTTTTGTTTCTGCTTGGAAGGAGTACTATGAACACTGTATTTGGATTAATGAGGTGGCTCAGCAGGTGAAAGCGTATGCCACACAAGCCTGAGGACAAGTTCAATCCCCAAACCCCCAAAAAGATAGATAGCAAGAAACAGACAGAAACCAACGAGCAAACAGTACCTAGAGATGAAACAAAATGTTTACCTGTCTGAAGGCATGTCACTGGCGATCTGGTGCTTCATTCCTGAGCCATTCTTAATAGAATCCTGTCTTGTGAGCCCATGAGCTCGACCTCTCTCAACTGCAGGTACTGATGAGTCACCGGGGGGTCCCTGGAACTGCGTCTGCTCATGCAGTTTTGCCTTCTTCTCCTGAGGGGCTTCCTCACTGCGAAGCCCTCGAAGAGCCTTTTGATCAGGCTGCTGCGGTGTATTAGACCCACTATTGTAAAACCACGCGCCCGACTTAGTGAGGATTTCTTGTTGTTTTCGGCACAAATTACACACCCACATAACCTGCATACAATGACATAAAAAGGAAAGAAAAAAAGAAATTAGTCTCCCTAGTGAACAATATAAGGCAAACAAAAGGAGAGAAAATTCAAGCCAACAAAAAATTACATGGTTGTACTTCTTAGTTAAAATAAAATCAGGATTAATTGCTGCTATAAATTATATAAAGGGTGGTTATAATGAAATTACTCTGACAAAAAAACCGTATCAAAATGCTAGGTTTTTGTTTATATTCTGTAATTATTTTTATTTAGTCAGAAGTATGGCATAGTAAACCGAAAATAAATTTAGGAGATTTTAAATTTAAAATTTAATCTCTAAAATAGGAAAGAAAAACCTTCAGCAAGGTATTGAACCTTCAAATGTAATCAGAGAAAGGACTGAAAGAGCTTGAAGGAGTTCGAGACCCCATACGAACAACAATGCCAAGCAACCAGAGCTTCCAGGGACTAAGCCACTACCCAAAGACTATACATGGACTGACCCTGGGCTCCAACCTCATAGGTAGCAATCAATGGCTCAGTAAGAGCACCAGTGGAAGAGGAAGCCCTTGGTCCTGCCAAGACTGAACCCTGAGTGAACGTAATTGTTGGGGGGAGGGCGGTAATGGGGGGAGGATGGGGAGGGGAACACCCATATAGAGGTGGAGGGGAGGGGTTAGGGGGATGTTTGCCCAGAAACTGGGAAAGGGAATAACATTCGAAATGTAAATAAGAAATACTCAAGTTAATAAAAAAAAAAAGATAGAGATTAAAATAATAGTACTTATTTTCTTGTATTGTTTTTAAAAGTAGAAATAATTCATAAAATACCTGTTATATAATACATTTCCAGTAAATTAACTGTTAATATTAGAATAAAATTGTCTAGTACCAATTATATTATATCCTTTTTTAATGAGTTTTATTTCTTTTTTATTGGATATATTTTTATTTACATTTCAAATGCTATCCATTTACCAGTTCCCATCCATAAACCCCCTATCCAATCCCCCTCCCCCTGCTTCTATAAGAGTATTCCCCCACCCATCCCTTTCCCACCTCCCCACCCTGACATTCCCCTACACTGGGGCATGGAGTCTTGGCAGGACCAATGGCTTCTCCTCCCATTGATGCCTAACAAGGTCATCCTCTGCTACATATGCAGCTGGAGCCATGGATCTGTCTATGGGTAGTGGTTTAGTCCCGAGGAGCTCTATTTGGTTGGTTCTTATGGGGTTTCAACAAGTGGTGCTGGTTCAACTGGAGGTCAGAATGTAGAAAAATGCAAATCCAACCATTCTTATCGCCCTGTACAAAGCTTTTGTCCAAGTGGATCAAGAACCTCCACATAAAACTAGATACACTCAAACCAATAGAAAAAAAGTGGGGAAGAGTCTCCATCACATGGGACTGGGGAAATTTTCCTGAACAGAACACCAATGGCTTATGCTCTAAGATCAACAATCGAGAAATGGGACATCATAAAATTAAAAAGCTTCTTTAAGGCAAAGGACACTGTCATTAGGACAAAACAGAAACCAACAGATTGGGAAAAGATCTTTACCAATCCTACATCAGATAGAGGGCTAATATCCGATATATACAATGAACTCAAGAAGTTAGACTCAGAGAATCAAATATCTCTATAAAAATGGGGTACAGAGCTAAACAAAGAATTCTCAACTGAGGAATATCAAATGGCTGAGAAGCACCCAAGAAATGTTCAACATCCTTAGTCATCAGGGAAATGCAAATCAAAACAACCCTGAGAGTCCACCTCATACCAGTCAGAATGGCTAAGATAAAAAAAACTCAGGTGACAACAGATGCTGGCAAGGATGTGAGAAAGAGGAGTTTTATTTCTTTTAAGTAGCTTCTAATGACTAAAAAAATACTAAGGACTCTATTAATTTCACCAAAACGTATTAATTGATCATATTTTGTAGTGATATATTTGATTCTTTTATCTTCCCATCTACATTTATTTTTTAGTATTCATAATAGCTAAGTTATATATCTAACCTAGACACCCTTCAAGATATGACTAGATAAAGTATATGTGGTAAATATACACAACTGAATTTTATTCACCAATAAAGAAAAATCATGAGGTGTGCAGAAAAACAAATGCAGCAGAGGAGTTCTCTATGTTGTGAAAGAGGCCATATGCAGAAAGAAAAGTATCACATGTATTCTCATCTGCTGACTCTGTATTTAGGGATGGAGGAAGGGAGGAATAGATACCAGTGCACTGGAAGAAGGGAAGGAGTGAATAAGGTACATGGTAGGTAGGCAGATAGAGAGATGATTGATAGATTAGAGACAGACAGAAAGGCAGGCAGACAGACAGACAGACAGGCAACATACTAAGGGGAGTCAGAGAGAACAGAGAGTAAACAAAGAGTACAGAGGAGTAAATATGGTCGAAGTACCTGATATAAAAAATTTACATCCATAAAAATATTTCCACAAAATACAAGATATTTTATACACAAGATGTTTATTGTGGACAAAATCCAACAAATTGAACCATCTTCACCATTAAATAATACTCAGTAATATTTCTTCAACTATCTTCAAACTGTTTCCAAACAGAACTTGAAAACTTGCTTATAAACTTGAATTATCAACTATGACATTGCACAGCAATGCCCGTTCCCTCCCCTCTTCCCAACCAGGATGATGCCCGTCCTACGCTTCATTTGTAATATCTTAATATCCTTTTCAGAATCCAGTAACCTAGGATGTTATTGCTATGTGACCAGAAACACCTTTTCCCATCTCAAAACCCTTCTTTTAGTTAATAAAAAAAAAACTAAGAATAAATAAATAAATAAGCTATATGTTCATAAAAGACAAGGTAATCACATGTTTAAAATGAGTACTGATCATATACTTACAGACCTCTAGACTTTTTCATATTTAAATGACTTACAACATAGGTAATTACAGTAAAGGAAAGCTCTCTTTGCATAGTAATTAACAAAGCAGAAATAAGCTCATAAGATAATTATCCATCCCTGCATCTAACCTGGTGTTTTTCACTGAAATAAGAATGTCTTATAAAATATCATTTAAATGATTTGCTTAATGTTCCATTTAACTAGTTTGTATTACTTGTATAATTTGCATAGTTTGTTTATTATGATTATGACTTTTGTCCTGTTGTTGTATGAGAAGTACATTCAGTACTAAATTTACTATTTTCATTGGAAACAAAGGCTCTATCTTCTACTAGCATCAGAACATATAAATCATAGACTACTAATATCTAGAAGCTTACTAGCTTGAAGTCATTTGAAGTAATCCTGAAGAAAATATAATAAGGCATGTGATACCAAGATATATGCTTCACGGGTTTGGGATTTGGCTCAGTGGTAGAGCGCTTGTCTAGCAAGCGCAAGGCCCTGGGTTAGGTCCCCAGCTCCCCCCCCCCCAAAAAAAATATATATGCTTCATCAATTCCCAAATAGGACTCATCAATAAGGTCAATATACAATATATGCCAATTATATTTTTAAATAAATATTTTTAACAAAAATACTATAAGCTTACTCAATTTTTATAAACAAACTGCACAGTTCAAATTTCATTTTCTATTATTGATATGAGTATTAATATAAATACATTCAAATGCATCAACCAATTTATAAATCAAATCACATACAAATGATAAGCAAGGTATGACCACTTTTGACATGACCTATGATAAATGAAGGTCCCTACAAGACCTCTTTTAAGTGGAAAGTACTTTAAAAATAAATGAAAAGCTGTTGCTGGGAACCAAATCAAGTCACTTGCCAAGCAAATTCTCCTTCACTGAACTAAACTCTCCACACCAACAAATAAAATCTGCATTTCAACTTTTTTGTTTTAAACAAATTACTATCCCTATTGGAATGATAGTCTGTTAAAGAACTCTAAAATTGAACTGTATTTGATAAAAAGTCACATCCATTAAAAAATAACATCCTATATTAACCTCTGCAAAAAAGATTTGGAACTAATATATATTTAAGACATTTGTTTGAAGGAATTACAGCAAAATAATCCCAGTGTAGTTTAATGGAGACAGATGGAAAGTATCCTTAATGTAAAAAAAAAAAAAAAAAAAAAGCAATTGATTTTTAAAAAGTAACCCAGAACTGAGTCCTATAATCCCAACATTAGGAGAGGGAGGACTGAGAATCGGTGGTCAAGGTGAGCCGTGGCTTCATACAGAGTTTGAACCCAGCCTAGACTGCATATGACCTTCCTCAAAAAGTAAAAAATAAAATAAAAATTCGTGAGGGAACCGGGGCATTAGAAGAAAGAGAGAAAGGGGTGGACTAGAAGTAAGAGGGAGCAGTGGGGAAGGAAGGAAGGAAGGAAGGAAGGAAGGAAGGAAGGAAGGAAGGAAGGAAGGAAGGAAGGAAGGAAGGAAGGAAGGAAGGGAGGGAGGGAGGAAAGAAGGGAGGGAGGGAGGGAGGGAGGGAGGGAGGGAGGGAGGGAGGGAGGGAGGGAGGGACAGGGAAAGGTGAGAAAACACAGTTGGATAATGAATATAAACACAAGACACTATGAGGGAGGGAGAGAGGGAGAAAGAGGGGGGGAGGGAGGTAAGGAGAGAGAGGGGGGAGGGAGGGATGGGGAAGGGAGGAGAGAGCGAGACAGCGAGAGCGAGACAGACAGCGAGGGCGAGACAGAGAGCGAGAGCGAGACAGAGAGTGAGAGCGAGACAGACAGCGAGAGCGAGACAGACAGCGAGGGCGAGACAGACAGAGAGCGAGAGCAAGACAGACAGAGAGCGAGAGCGAGACAGACAGCGAGAGGGAGACAGAGAGCGAGAGCGAGACAGACAGCGAGAGCAAGAGCGAGACAGACAGCGAGAGGAAGAGCGAGACAGAGAGCGAGAGCGAGACAGACAGCGAGAGCGAGACAGACAGCGAGGGCGAGACAGACAGAGAGCGAGAGCAAGACAGACAGAGAGCGAGAGCGAGACAGACAGCGAGAGGGAGACAGAGAGCGAGAGCGAGACAGATAGCGAGAGCAAGAGCGAGACAGACAGCGAGAGCAAGAGCGAGACAGAGAGCGAGAGCGAGACAGACAGCGAGAGCTCAAGACAGCGAGACAGCAGACAGCGAGAGCGAGAGCGCGAGAGCGAGAGAATGCTTTTTTAAGCTACCTGGTTTGTCAGCAACTTCAGAGCAGTCATGAACTTAAGCAAAACAGCTATAAAAGTCCAAAACATTACTGTGTCTTTTAAGAAACAAAGTCAGAATAACTGGAAGCTCACATCAAAATTAACTTACTATATACTCTGACTGTGCTGCTAGGATTAAAGATCCTAAAATGGGAGTAAAGTTTGAAGATCAAAATAATAATAAAATTAATAATAATCAGAAGAAGGAGAAGAAGGAGAAGGAGAAGTCTGTGAACCTAAGTGATCACCACACTAGCACACTAGTTTGGACTTCACATAGAGTAACTACTACTATAGCATGGCCTTAAAGAATTTCCAATCTTTTTAAAGCATGTGTTCTATTGAAGATGTCTTAGCAGAGCAATACTCCACTGGGATATTAAACAGTCTGAGCAGCATTCAGCAAGTCACAAGAACTCCAATGTTCACATTCATTGAACTAAAATGTGAGTTGGCCCGAAGTCACAAGCATATTTAGACTACAGAAAATAAACAAACAAAAACATTACAAACATTACAAACTAGCTTTTTCTATAAGTCAGATGTCAGTGCAATATTTACTCTACTAAAATAATGATGCTATATGCAGTATCCATAGACAACCCTGAAGGAAGCTGTAATTTACCATAAAAATCAACTCAGAGCATAAAATCCCAATTTCACGACCTTACTAAATAACTGATACATGCCTGGCACTGTCGACAGAGTAAGATCAATAGGTGTGACTTTCATTGTGACTTTTAAAGAGCAGAAGGAGAGAAAATGAGCAGACAAAGGACCACAGGAACTGCTTATATTTCACTCACACGTGCTCAGGAAGGGCTACATTCACAGCAGGTCCAGGAGAGGGCGGTGCAAAGGGCACTGCAACGTCACGGGGAATCCAGAGAGGCTCAGCCATCATCAACATTGCCTATCATCAGGTATCTGTGTCTCGTTATGGGCAGAGTTTAGACACTTGGGCAAATACCTATAAGTTATTCCTCAATTTTGCTAAGGTGGCCAGCCATACTGGCATATGTCCTCAAGTATTAAGGCTTTCAAACAGGTCATTATAATCCTTATGTGAGAGGCTGCAGGAATACAGTTAAAAAAAAATCAGATGCATGCTTCATCTGACACCCCTGAGTTAAGCAGCAAGACTATGTATGTTCCCCATAAACAGCAACATGCCATTTCAGGCCACAGCCACATGCATTAGCTAAAGTAGGCTAAGGGCGTCTTTGGTAAGTGTCTAGGAGATCGTAAAAACAAAGGTGTAAACTTGGGCATCTCTAAGGATGAGGCATTGCATTCTTGCTACTGTTGTGCTTTTAAAAGGTAACTTGTCAAAATATACCTTGTTTCTCTGTTATTCATCTGACTTTTTCAACACATGAAGAAAGCAAGCCAGGCCTATCTGGTTTTTCTGTTACTTATATCAACAGCTTTCAGCCTTGAATTATAAGGCAGCACGTTTTCACTTCCATCACTTTACTTAGAGCATGCATGTCAGTGCCGAAGGACTCCACACATTATTTACATGGGTAATAAGACACAACTGGCCTTACCTCTGTCTGCATTCTCTACCCTCCCCAGATCACATCCACACACAAATACACACGGACAGATGAGTAAGAGTTTGGTTTGGTTTTGGTTTTTTACTTTTCTTGTCTAGAAAATATTGAAATAACCTGGACAATATACATTCTCCAAACACCGTTAGGCTTGAAGTAAAGAAATACACACACACACACACACACACACACACACACACACACACACACCACTTAGGCCATAAAGAAAGGTTTAAATCTTTATTTCTTGTATCTCATCAGAATTTGGTGGGATAAAACTAAAAATCAAACAGGGTGTAGGAAGTACACCTAGTGAAACTATACAAACACTTGGAAAGTCACTGAAGAAGTCAGAGGAAACGGAAAAACATACGCACAGACACACAGGCTTATATGATATGATCGTATATATGTATCTATATATAATATAAATTTTAAAATACCATTCAATCCTGTGTGTCTCTGGGTACCTATGTGTCTGTGTGTTTGTGTCTGTGTGTCTGTGCCTATAAGTCTGTGTCTGTCTGTGAGCACATGCAATGGTAGGAGTGCAACCATTTCCTTCAAAATAATCTAATTAGTACTCTTCAAGAGAAATGGTTCTGGGAATGGAATCTCTTGACATGCTAAGCATACACTCTACCATAGATGGCAACCTCAGCTCAGTTGTACACGTTTTGTACTGGTGTTTTTTCAATTTTATTCTTTCTATTAATGTTTTGTTTAAATGAGACTTTAGGGGAAAAGGTTAGTGATTCTCAAAGCAAATTTGTCATTAAGAAGTTTTTAATTTTGTATTGATTATTATCAAAATGGATCACTGCTGACTTCAAAATAAATATATAACATTAAAATATTTATATTTCAATTCCAAATTGTAGTTTAAGTTTAAATACCTCTAAATAATTTTAAAAGAGAAATGAGATGTCAAAACAAAATGACAGGCTTTTCTTACAAGGTAAGGACACTGAACCTTTGTGCAATTGTAACTCTGCACCACTAGGGGGGGCTACTGCACTTTGTTCAGTCACACCGAACTCTCATTCATTGCCTGCTGGTACTACACTATCAATTTCCTACCTCTCCACTCACTGACAGGGGAAGTAAACAAAACTTCTGTTAAAGATACAGTACCACTAGACAAATACAAATGATCAGGCTGTGATAACTATTCTTGGTGTCAACTTGACTACATCTGGAATTAACTACAACCCAAAAGGCTGGGCGCAGCTGTAAGGGTTTGATTTTGTTTAGCTTTTTCCTAATTAAATCCGCTGAAGTGGAAAGGCCCACTTCTAATCTGTATCTTTGATGTAGGAAGATAAAATTTTGATCCAGATTTTCTGAGGTGGGAAGATCCACTTTAATCTGTCTCACACCTTCTGCTGGCAGCCTATATAACAGACATGCAAGAGGAAGTTGCCTTGCTTTGGCAGCTTGCTCTGGGCATCACCAGCAACTTTATTCCTTAACTGACATGACAGCCTACTTCATTAGGATTCCAGCATATACCAAAGATCAGCTGAAACAGCCAGCCTTGTGAATTAAACAGCTACTGCATTCTTTTTTTTTCTTTATTAATTTGAGTATTTCTTATTTACATTTCGATTGTTATTACCTTTCCCAGTTTCCGGGCCAACATCCCCCTAACCCCTCAAACTCCCCTTCTATATGGGGGTTCCCCTCCCCATCCTCCCCCCATTACCACACTCCCCCCAACAATCACCTTCATTTGGGGTTCAGTCTTAGCAGGACCAAGGGCTTCCCTTTCCACTGGTGCTCTTACTAGGATATTCATTACTACCTATGAGGTCAGAGGCCAGGGTCAGTCCATGTATAGTCTTTGGGTAGCGGCTTAGTCCCCAGAAGCTCTGGTTGGTTGGCATTGTTGTTCATATGGGGTCTCGAGCCCCTTCAAGCTCTTCCAGTTCTTTCTCTGATTCCTTCAATGGGGGTCCTATTCTCAGTTCACTGGTTTGCTGCTGGCATTCGCCTCTATATTTGCTGTATTCTGGCTGTGTCTCTCAGGAGAGATCTACATCCGGTTCCTATCGGCCTGCACTTCTTTGCTTCATCCATCTTGTCTAATTGGGTGGCTGTATATGTATGGGCCACATGTGGGGCAGGCTCTGAATGGGTGTTCCTCTATCTCTGTTTTAATCTTTGCTCCCTATTCCCTGCCAAGGGTATTCTAGTTCCCCCTTTTAAAGAAGGAGTGAAGCATTCACATTTTGATCATCCGTCTTGAGTTTCATGTGTTCTGTGCATATAGGGCAATTCAAGAATTTGGGCTAATAGCCACTTGTCAACGAGTGCATACCATCTGTGTTTTTCTGTGATTGGGTTACCTCATTCAGGATGATATTTTCCTGTTCTATCGATTTGCATATGAATTTCATAAACTCATAGTTTTTGATAGCTGAGTATTATTCCATTGGGTAGATGTACCACATTTTCTGTATCCATTCCTCTGTTGAAGGGCATCTGGGTTCTTTCCAGCTTCTAGCTATTATAAATAAGGCTGCTATGAACATAGTGGAGCACGTGTCTTTGTTATATGTTGGAGCATCTTTTGGGTATATGCTCAAGAGAGGTATAGCTGGGTCCTCAGGTAGTTCAATGTCCAATTTTCTGAGGATCCTCCAGACTGATTTCCAGAATGGTTCTACCAGTCTGCAATCCCATGAACAATGGAAGAGTGTTCCTCTTTCTGAACATCCCTACCAGCATTTGCTGTCACCTGAGTTTTTGATCTTAGCCATTCTCACTGGTGTGAGGTAAAATCTCAGGGTTGTTTTCATTTGCATTTCCCTTATGACTAAAGATGTTGAACATTTCTTTAGGTGTCTCTCAGCCATTCGGCATTCCTCAGCTGTGAAGTCTTTGTTTAGCTCTGAACCCCATTTTTTAAGAGGGTTATTTGTCTCCCTGCAGTCTAACTTCTTGAGTTCTTTGTATATTTTGGATATAAGCCCTCTATCAGTTGTAGGATTGGTAAAGATCTTTTCCCATTGTTGGTTGCCATTTTGCCCTCACCACAGTGTCCTTTGCCTTACATAAGTTTTGCAGTTTTATGAGATCCCATTTGTCAATTCTTGATCTTAGAGCATAAGCCATTGGTGTTTTGTTCAGGAAATTTTCTCCAGTGCCCATGTGCTTGAGATGCTTCCCCACTTTTTCTTCTATTAGTTTGAGTATATCTGGTTTGATCCACTTGGACTTAAGCTTTGTACAAGGTGATAAGCATGGATCGATCTGCATTCTTCTAAATGTTGGCCTCCAGTTGAACCAGCAATATTTACTGAAAATGCTATCTTTTTTCCATTGGATGATTTTGGCTCCTTTGTCAAAAATCAAGTGACGATAGGTGTGAGGGATCATTTCTGGGTCTTAGATTCTATTCCATTGGGCTATCTGTCTGTCTCTGTACCAATACCATACAGTTTTTATTACTATTGCCCTGTAATACTGCTTGAGTTCAGGGACAGTGATTCCACCAGAAGTCCTTTTATTTTTGAGGATAGTTTTAGCTATCCTGGGTTTTTTGTTATTCCAGATGAGTTTGAAAATTGTTCTAACTCTTTGAAGAATTGGATTGGTATTTTGATGGGGATTGCATTGAATCTGTAAATCGCTTTTGGTAAAATGGCCATTTTTACTATATTAACCCTGCCAATCCATGAGCATGGGAGATCTTTCCATCTTCTGAGGTCTTCTTCAATTTCTTTCTTCAGAAGCTTAAAGTTCTTATTGTACAGATCTTTTACTTGCTTGGTTAAAGTCTCACCGAGGTACTTTATATTATTTGAGACTATTATGAAGGGTGTCGTTTCCCTAATTTTTTTTCGGCTTGTTTCTCTTTTGTGTAGAGGAAGGCTACTGATTTATTTGAGTTAATTTTATACCCAGCCACTTTGCTGAAGTTGTTTATCAGCTTTAGTAGTTCTCTGGTGGAACTTTTGGGATCACTTTAATATACTATCATATCATCTGCAAATAGTGATATTTTGACTTCTTCTTTTCCAATCTGTATCCCCTGGACCTCCTTTTGTTGTCTGATTGCTCTGGCTAGAACTTCAAGAACTATATTGAATAAGTAGGGAGAGAGTGGGCAGCCTTGTCTAGGCCCTGATTTTAGTGGGATTGCTTCAAGTTTCTCTCCATTTAGTTTAATGTTAGCAACTGGTTTGCTGTATATGGCTTTTACTATGTTTAGGTATTGGCCTTGAATTCCTATTCTTTCCAGGATTTTTATCATGAAGGGGTGTTGAACTTTGTCAAATGCTTTCTCGGCATCTAATGAAATGATCATGTGGTTTTGTTCTTCCACTTTGTTTATATAATGGATCACGTTGATGGTTTTCCTTATATTAAACCATCCCTGCATACCTGGGATGAAGCCTTCTTGATCATGGTGGATGATTGTTTTGATGTGCTCTTGGATTCAGTTTGCCAGAGTTTTATTGAGTATTTTTGCGTCGATATTCATAAGGGAAATGGTCTGAAGTTCTCTTTCTTTGTTGGGTCTTTGTGTAGTTTAGGTATAAGAGTAATTGTGGCTTCATAGAAGGAATTCGGTAGTGCTCCATCTGCTTCAATTTTGAAGAATAGTTTGGATAGTATTGGTATGAGGTCTTCTATGGAGGTCTGATGGAATTCTGCACTAAACCCGTCTGGACCTGGGCTCTTTTTGGTTGGGAGACTCTTAATGACTGCTTCTATTTCCTTAGGAGTTATGCGGTTGTTTAAATGGTTTATCTGTTCCTGATTTAACTTCGGTACTTGGTATCTGTCTAGGAAATTGTCCATTTCCTGTAGATTTTCAAGTTCTGTTGAATATAGGCTTTTGTGGTAGGATTTAATGATTTTTTTTAATTTCCTCTGATTCTGTGGTTATGTCTCCCTTTTCATTTCTGATTTTGTTAATTTGGTCACAGTCTTTGTGTCCTCTCATTAGTCTGGTTAAGGGTTTATCTATCTTGTTGATTTTCTCAAAGAACCAACTTTTGGTTCTGTTGATTCTTTCTATGGTCCTTTTTGTTTCTACTTGGATGATTTCAGCTCTGAGTTTGATTGTTTCCTGCCTTCTACTCCTCCAGGATGTATTTGCTTCTTTTTGTTCTAGAGCTTTTAGGTGTGCTGTCAAGCTGCTGATATATGCTCTCTCCTGTTTCTTTCAGCAGCCACTCAGAGCTATGAGTTTTCCTATTAGAACAGCTTTCATTGTGTCCCACAAGTTTGGGTATGTTGTACCTTCATTTTCATTAAATTCTAAGAAGTCTTTAATTTCTTTCTTTATTTCTTTTTTGACCAGGTTATCATTGAGTAGAGCATTGTTCAATTTCCATGTATATGTGGACATTCTTCCCTTATTGTTATTGAAGACCAGCTTTAGTCTGTGGTGATCTGACAGGATGCATGGGATTATTTCTATCTTTCTGTATCTGTTGAGGCCTATTTTATGACCAATTATATGGTAAATTTTGGAGAAAGTACCATGAGGTGCTGAGAAGAATGTATATCCTTTTGCTTTAGGATAGAATGTGCTGTAAATATCCGTTAAGTCCATTTGGCTCATGACTTCTCTTAGTCTGTCGACATCACTGTTTAATTTCTGTTTCCATTATCTGTCCATTGATGAGAGTGTGGTGTTGAAATCTCCCACTATTATTGTGTGAGGTGCAATGTGTGCTTTGAGGTTTAGTAAGGTTTCTTTTATGTATGTAGGTGCCTTTGTATTTGGAGCATAGATATTTAGGATTGAGAGTTCATCTTGGTGGATTTTTCCTTTGATGAATATGAAGTGTCCTTCCTTATCTTTTTTGATGACCTTTAGTTGAAAATCGATTTTATTCAGTATTAGAATGGCTACTCCAGCTTGCTTCTTCAGACCATTTGCTTGGAAAGTTGTTTTCCAGCCTTTCACTCTGAAGTAGTGTCTGTCTTTGTGTCTGAGGTGTGTTTCCTGTAGGCAGCAGAATGCAGGATCCTCATTGTGTATCCACTTTTGTTAATCTATGTCTTTTTATTGGGGAGTTGAGTCCTTTGATGTTGAGAGATATTAAGAAATAGTGATTATTGCTTCCTGTTATATTCGTATTTGGATGTGAGGTTATGTTTGTGTGCTTTTCTTCTCTTTGTTTTGTTGCCAAGACTATTAGTTTCTTGCTTTTTCTAGGGTGTAGCTTGCCTCCTTATGTTGGGCTTTACCATTTATTATCCTTTGTAGTGCTGGATTTGTAGAAAGATATTGTGTAAATTTGGTTTTGTCATGGAATATCTTGGTTTCTCCATCAATGTTAATTGAGAGTTTTGCAGGATACAGTAGCCTGGGCTGGCATTTGTGTTCTCTTAGTGTCTGTATGACATCTGTCCTGGATCTTCTGGCTTTCATAGTCTCTGGTGAGAAGTCTGGTGTGATTCTGATAGGTCTGCCTTTACATGTTACTTGACCTTTTTCCCTTACTGCTTTTAATATTCTTTCTTTATTTTGTGTATTTGGTGTTTTGACTATTATGTGACGGGAGGATTTTTTCCTGGTCCAATGTATTTGGAGTTGTGTAGGCCTCTTGTATGCTTATGGGCATCTCTTTCTTTACGTTAGGGAAGTTTTCTTCTATGATTTTGTTGAAGATATTTACTGGTCCTTTGAGCTGGGAGTCTTTACTCTCTTCTATACCTATTATCCTTAGGTTTGATCTTCTCATTGAGTCCTGGATTTCCTGTATGTTTTGGAACAGTAGTTTTTTCCGTTTTACATTGACTTTGACAGTTGTGTTGATGATTTCTGTGGAATCTTCTGCTCCTGAGATTCTCTGTTCTATCTCTTGTATTCTGTTGGTGATGCTTGTATCTACGGCTCCTTGTCTCTTCCTTTGGTTTTCTATATCCACGGTTGTTTCCCTGTGTTCTTTCTTCATTGCTCCTATTTCCATTTTTAATTCCTTCAACTGTTTGATTGTGTTTTTCTGGAATTCTTTCAGGGATTTTTGTGATTCCTCTCTGTAGGCTTCTACTTGTTTATTTATGTTTTCCTGTGTTTCTCTAAGGTAGTTCTTCACGTCTTTCTTGAAGTCCTCCTGCATCATGATCAAATATGATTTTGAAACTAGATCTTGCTTTTCTGGAGTGTTTGGATATTCAGTGTTTGCTTTGGTGGGAGAATTGGGGTCCGATGATGCCTTGTAGTCTTGGTTTCTGTTGCTTGGGTTCCTGCGTTTACCTCTCGCCATCAGATTATCTCTGGTGTTACTTTGTTCTGCTATTTCTGACAATGGCTAGACTGTCCTATAGGCCTGTGTGTCAGGAGTGCTGCAGACCTGTTTTCCTGTTTTCTTTCAGCCAGTTATGGGAACAGAGTGTTCTGCTTTTGGGCGTGCAGTTTTTCCTGTCTACAGGTCTTCAGCTGTTCCTGTGGGCCTGTGTCCTGAGTCCACCAGGCAGGTCACTTGGAGCAGAAAACTTAGTCTTACCTGTGGTCCCGAGGCTCAAGTTTGCTTGTGGGGTGTTACTTTTGAGCTCTCCGTGAGGGCGGCAACCAGGAGGGCCTGCGCTGCCTCTTCTGGGAGCCCCCATGCACCAGATTCCCAGATGGCGTTTGGTGTTTTCCTCTGAATTCAGAAATGTGGGCAGAGTGTAGTCTCTTCTGGCTTCCCAGGCATGTCTGCCTCTCTGAAGGTTTAGCTCTCCCTCCCACGGGATTTGGGTGGAGAGAACTGTTGATTCGGTCCCTTCAGGTTCTGGAGGTGTCTGGAGCACAGGGAACCTGCAGGTCCAGTGCCCCTATCTTCTGGTTCCCCGAGGCCGTATACAGTTTCCTCTTGGGCCAGTGATGTGGACAGGGGTGGGCAGTATTGGTGGTCTCTTCCGCTCTGCATTCTCAGGAGTGCCCCCCTGTCCAGGCGGTGAGCTCTCTCTCCCACGGGTTTTGGGAGCAGTCCAGCTACTGCATTCTTAAATATATGTGATTTATTTATCCTATAAGGCTTTTGTTCCTCTAGAAATCACTGACTAATACACAGGCCAAATGACCTGAAATAGTATCACTATCCTATATTACAAAATGTGGCATTACTTAGAACTATTTCCCGCTGCATATGAACAATTCAAAGATGCAAATATACTATCAGTTGACATATTCCCATAACTTAGGAGAACTTATAAGTTCTCGTACATAAGTTATACAAACATAGGTCATTTGAACAACAACAAAAAAAAACCCTGTGATCTCAAGACTTGGCAAGAACAAATTTTCTTAAAATACAAAGCATATTCTCCCAGAAATCTTCACTAAAAATGGAGTACAGATAATGAGAATTTCTAAAAAGAACCTAATGCAAATAAACAAGGGCATAGACTTAATTAAATGAAGACTAAGGATGTTGCCTTACCAAGGTAGAAGTCCAAGCATAGAGGTAGCAGGTGAAACGCTAAAGAAATATGGTGGTATAGAACACATTCAGGGAGGAGAGACTACAGACAACCTCAACACATGAAGCTTTATGTACTTGATTCTCAGACTGCTAATAGCTATTCTTTTAAACTTTAAGACGTCCGCCAAAGTTTCCTACAGATTAATGTTCAGAGCCATGGATTGCTCTTTGTATTTATCCCTGCCAAGTGTGCTTCTCGCTGCTGAGTTGCTAGAAGACAATAACTTCACTAACAACATGTGGTCATCTGACCTACTCCAAAAGCATGGCTGTCACCACACAGGGGAGATGTTCTATTATGAGAAAGGTGAGCTATATTGCAGAAGCATCTCTGCACAAAATTAAGTAGCACATTATCATATCTAAGTTTCAGTGTGTTTACTTGTGATTCACCTCAAGTTCAGGTCCACAACGGAATCAGTTTTTCATGCAATCTTACCTAAGGCACTAAGGGTATCTCCTTATCTTCCAAGTTTTTCCCAGGTCAAAAATCTTAGAATAAATATTCTTCCTTTCATATCTCACATATACTGTACTAGAAACTTTTTCTTGTACTTTTAAAAATATATCTACACAGATGATACCACACTACCACAACTATCTAACCAATCACCATCAAGCACATAAATGACTACAGTAACCTCACTACTCTCTCAGCTGCCATTCTTTCCTCACTAACGTAACTCATCGCAACTACCAATTAAGTTTCTTAGTGGTTCAAAGTGAAAGTAATCTGATGATGGGCAATCAGAACATTTGAACACTTCCTACTCTTAAAGAATAAACATCCAAGTCTTTACAATGAAGCAAAGGCCTTTGGATCTCGCCCTATAGCATGCTTGATCGCTGAGCTCTCTCCTCTGTTTTGTGACTACTACTTCTTCCTGTGCTGGGTTCCACTGTCGTTCTTATAAATACGCTCTGACTGCAGGACATGTGCACTCCTTTTGTGGGATACATAACACTAACTCACCTCTTAAGTTAACTGACCCTTGTTAAGACCAAATGAATTAAAATTCCAGAACCACTGTCTTAGTTAGGATTTCATTTTGTGTTTGTGTTTGTGTGTGTGTGTGTGTGTGTGTGTGTGTGTGTGTGTGTGTGTAAGAGAGAAAGGGGAGCTAGAGAGACACCCTAGTCAGTTATGCGCTTGCCGCACAGCCATGAATTTGAATCCCCAGTACTGGCATAAAGCCAAGCATGGTAAATAGCATCTGGAGCCCCAGCATTGGGGCAGCAAAGACAAGAGGAGCCTGGAACTGGACAGCCAGGCAGGCTCACCTAATTCATAAGCTCTAGATTCAGAGACCTTGTTTCTTGGGATGAAGGGAGGGAGTGTCGAGGGAGGGAAGGAAATAGGTAAAGAGTTCAACTAGTTCCCTGGAACTGAAGTTATAGACTTTTGTGAGCTACCATGTGTGTGCTCGGAACCAAAGCTAGGTCCTCTACAAAGTAAAAAGCTCCTCAGCTTTCTCTCCCATCCCTTGAAATCAATATTTAATGTTAGTAGGGAGGAGAAGGACTAGTAAGCAGATGACCGGAAGTAATAATTGAGTGTGAATATGAGCAAAGTACAATTAAATATAGATAAATGCCACAATAAAATCCATATATATACATATATATGTATATATATATACATATATATATGTCAAAAGATAGAACTGTCAAAAGATTAATTTAAAAATCATTGGAAAGAAAATCTTTCCCAAAACCAAATTTGACAAGAAAGTTTAATAAAGAGAGCAACTAAGATTGCAGCAAACTGCAAGGCAAACAAGCAAAAATATACATGCCACTGTGTATAAGGACTGACAGGAAGACTGTACACATGCTACTGTGTATAAGGAGTGACAGGAGGACTGTACACATGACACTGTGTATAAGGAGTGACAGGAGGACTGTACACATGCCACTGTGTATAAGGAGTGACAGGAGGACTGTACACATGCCACTGTGTGTAAGGAGTGACAGGAGGGCTGTAACCTAGACATGGAACACTGCTAATGATCTTAAGTAGGTAAGTTACAATCAAACTCTAATGCCATGTTTTTCACCCCAATAATACAGTGTTACAACTTTTAAAAAATTATAATCTGCATGTATATCATGATTTTCTTAACCTAATTTCCAACTTCATCAGTATTTACTGTTTTAAAAATGGAAAAAGTCTTGAAAAAGAAACATGATAGTTCCCTATTACAAGTGTAAGATCTAGAATAAATTTGTAGATTTTTATATTGATATAAATTAACTTGTATAAATAGCTAAAACCAATTCATGCATATTAAATTGCAGTCATAGAAACTACAGTTATACCGAACCATGACTAAACCACAGTGCTGGGTTTTAAAACTTGACAAGATCCTAACTCAGACAGAAGAGATGCTGTAAAATGCAGTTATAGGGTAAGGAATAATTCAAATTATAATTTTAACTGGTATGCTTCATAAATTACCAATAAAGTAGATTGTTAGAACACAGTACAAAAATAGAGTCTTGTGAGGAAAATCTGAGTGCTTTTGAAAAAACTCAAAGAAACAAAAGTCTTGTAATCTTAATTTCTTCAAAAAACAGAATTTTTCTTGGAATGTGTTTTTTGTGCCCTTCCCAGGTTCAGAGGATAGGAGTGGATTTACTTTGAATTATTCATTACAACTGGCCTCTGCCATTTGTTTCCTATGTCTCTATGAAAACATGTTTTTGCTATGTGTCTTGTCCTCGTGGTTGTATGCTTTGTTCGTGTGGTTTGTCTTCTCTCTCAGGGTGTGAACTGCTGACTCTCTTAGTGAAGCTGGCTGGTGCATGAGACTCTAGGCCCCCTATCGACTGACTCCACTCTACCAGGTCTCTCCACCAACTAGAGCAGTACACAGTAGATCATACTTTAAAAGACTTTGTGGTGTATAACTTCAAAATAAGAATTTAAGTAATGCTACTTAGCAATTTGCCATCTGTTAAAAATTATACAAATTTAAGGAGGAATATATCAAAGTATTCAAGAAAATGCCTTGGGGGAAGAACCCCTTGACCATAGCATATACAGAGCTACAGTTTCCTTCTGTTTTTTGCTATCAAGAAACTGTTCCAAAACAACATTATGAAGCCATCTCCTTGAAGCTTCTATTATCTGCAAAGCATATAAACTCTAAGGAAAGCATCTTATATTGCAAGTAAAAAACAAAGCATTGGCAACTTACAAGCAATTATTCAAGGCTACTTTGAATGAAATGTTTTTTTACAAATTAATATCATTCACCGTTGAAGCCAGGAAATACTATACAAGAGATTATTATGAAAGTACTATAAAAAGTAGCAAAAAGAAGTTAGTTGATAAGCTCGCTGCTGTGGTTTATTAAAGCATGATAAAATAGCACTAGGCTTTATAGACTTTATAAAACTGAAGGTGGTATTACTTAGATTTCGGTGGAAATTTTGGTAGATTCATCATCTATACATATTTCCAGCCACTCCAAATAATATTGAAAATACCACATCTAAAAAGATTGTGGTGCCCATGAAGTCAGCAGGGAATCAAGTGATAGGACTTTAAGCAGTGAACACTCATACTCAAGTTGGGTTCATTTTACCTAGCAACTCCCACAGGGATCATTATGTTAGTTCTGTTGTCATTGATATGCCCAACTATGTAACAGCAAAGCAACTTAAGGGAGAAAAGTTTACTTTGGTGAACAGTGTAAGGAATGCGGTCCACCATAGTCGGGAGGCATGGCAGTGGAAGCACGAGGCAGCTAGTGACACTGTGCATTAAGGAAGCAGAGAACGGTGAACGCTGGTGCTCAGGTTGCTTTCTCTTCACCTACCTCTTCCTAATTATTGAAAACTATCTTTCATTCAATATATTTTGATCATTGTTTCCTATCCCCCTACCTCCTTCCAGATCTTCCCTAACTCTATACCCTACACCTCCCTTCCCCCTCCCAAAAACAAATAAACGTGAAAAGTAAAATTACAAAGAGAATAAGAAAAAGACACATATGCACAAAAGCAAAATCCATAAAACACAAAATCAGAAAGCATACTTGTATAACACCAGTAAAACAAAACAAAAAAAAAAAACCCACTCCATTAGACTGGTGACATGTTTCACATTAATATTCAGCCTTCTTAGTTCAACCTCTATGAAAACACAGTCATAAGCATTCCCAGAAGTACTGTCTTCCTGATGAGTCTAAATTCAGTCAGTTGGCAATGAAGATTAACCTCACAATTGTCATGGTTAGTGCTTCAGTGAGTAATCACAAGAAACTCGCTTACAGGCAATACTTGTAACTTTAAAACACTTATATTCATAAAGAACTATTCTCAAAATGGTGAATCCTGATTGGAGTATCAAATGCTACCATTAAAATGGGAATTATTATAGTATCATTAATATAATGGCATTAAAATTTTCAAGTGATACATGAATGAGTGGGGTTTACTTGAAACAAAGGGTTTTTGTCCCATTAGGATCACATTTAGAAATCCTATTAAGATATTCCAAGGAAAAGACAAGCCTATAATTTCAGAGCCAAAGGACGATAGCAGGAAAATCATGAACTCAAAGATGGTGGGGGTTACAAGGAGTCCCACGTCACCTGGACTACCCTACCAAGAGTCAACCTCAAGGTTAAAAAGGTAAATAATAATTATCACGGCATGGAGCTAGGGAGTAAATGGACAGGGTCAGTGAGCAAAGTGCTCTACGCATGACCGAGAGGGAACTGGGTACAAAGAGAGGATCTCCAGGGCTCACTGGCTAGCCAGGCTAGCAAAAATAGTGAGCTGCACATTCAATGAGAGATCCTCTGAAAAAAATAAGACGGAGAGCAACAGAGGAAGACACTAAAGAGCAACCTCTGGCTTCCTCACGTACTCTGACAGGAAACACACATAGATATACATACAAAACAGACATGTACGCACACACACACACACACACACACACACACACACACAGTGTGTGTGTTAGAAAATAATCAATACCAACATTTATTTAAACTGGAAAGCAACATGAAACTTTCACTAACTAATTTTCATTTGGCTGATTGGGTTGAACAACTAGTTTATCTTTGCCTATTAGCTAATATGCTCCATTTCTCTACAAACTGAAATCAAGATAGGCAATTCTGAGACAGTAAACTTAAGTGAGCATTCTGAGAATGCAAAAATAATTTTGTCAGTATACATTGCAATTGTCAGAATACTAAAATTAACATTTCACAAATCCTTCTTAAGATAATAGCCTATGGGGTTGGGGATTTGGCTCAGTGGTAGAACACTTGCCTAGCAAGCACAAGGCCCTGGATTCGGTCCCCAGCTCCGGGAAAAGAAAAGAAAAAAAAAGAAAAAAAAGATAATAGCTTAAACAAGGTATTTCTAAGTCGAAGAGATACAAAGATAGTCATCTGATAATTATCAGTAATGCCTTTTTGGTATGACTCCCAGAAACCGACAGAATGACTCACTAACTCAGTAGCACATTGTTCAAGTCTGATATGATAGGTTCTATGCTTTCAGCTGAAGGAAAACGTAAATCAGTGGTCAACTGGTATATAATTTAAGATAATTTTTGATGATAGACTCCCACACTTTTTGTCACAAAACTTAGGAAAGATTCAAAGAATTGAGTGAATTGTTATAATTGAACTTCTACTCCAATGGTTTCAACACTGAGAAAAATTCCTGAGTAAATGCAACACAGAGAACTGATGTTAAACTCAACAAAGGTTTATTAGTAACAATAATCAAGAGAACTATGAACTTTGAAAGATAATCTACCCATTTCCTTAAGATATGAGTTTCTAGTCAAATTTTCTTAAATTTAATACTTTCAATTGAAATTTGTACTTGTTATTTTAATAAATTGTGTGTTAGGTCCCCCACAGTCCAGACACCGCCAAGACATGAAGGGACCGGATCAACAGTTCTCTGCACCCAAATCCCGTGGGAGGGAGAGCTAAGCCTTCAGAGAGGCAGACACGCCTGGGAAGCCAGAAGAGACTACACTCTGTCCACATTTCTGAATCCAGAGGAAAACACCAAACGCCATCTGGGACCCTGGTGCACGGGGGCTCCCAGAAAGGGCGGTGCAGGTCCACCTGGTTGCTGCCCTCATGGAGAGCTCAGAAGCAACGCCCCACGAACAAACTTGAGCTTCGGGACCACACGTAAGACCAACTTTTCTGCTCCAAGTGACCTGCCTGGTGAACTAAGGACACAGGCCCACAGGAACGGCTGAAGACCTGTAGACAGAAAAAACTACACGCCCGAAAGCAGAACACTCTGTTCCCATAACTGGCTGAAAGAAAACAGGAAAACAGGTCTGCAGCACTCCTGACACACAGGCCTATAGGACGGTCTAGTCACTGTCAGAAATAGCAGAACAAAGTAACACCAGAGATAATCTGATGGCAAGAGGTAATCGCAGGAACCCAAGCAACAGAAACCAAGACTACATGGCATCATCGGAGCCCAATTCTCCCACCAAAAGAAACACTAAATATCCAAACACACCAGAAAAGCAAGATCTAGTTTCAAAATCATATTTGATCATGATGCAGGAGGACTTCAAGAAAGACATGAAGAACTACCTTAGAGAAATGCAGGAAAACATAAATAAACAAGTAGAAGCCTACAGAGAGGAATCACAAAAATCCCTGAAAGAATTCCAGGAAAAAACAATCAAACAGATGAAGGAATTAAAAATGGAAATAGAAGCAATAAAGAAAGTACAAAAGGAAACAACCATGGATATAGAAAACCAAAGGAAGAGACAAGGAGCCCCAGATACAAGCATCACCAACAGAATACAAGAGATAGAAGAGAGAATTTCAGGAGCAGAAGATTCCACAGAAATCATCAACACAACTGTCAAAGATAATGTAAAACGGAAAAAGCTACTGGCCCAAAACATACAGGAAATCCAGGACTCAATGAGAAGATCAAACCTAAGGATAATAGGTATAGAAGAGAGTAAAGACTCCCAGCTCAAAGGACCAGTAAATATCTTCAACAAAATCATAGAAGAAAACTTCCCTAACGTAAAGAAAGAGATGCCCATAAGCATACAAGAGGCCTACACAACTCCAAATACATTGGACCAGGAAAAAAATCCTCCCGTCACATAATAGTCAAAACACCAAATACACAAAATAAAGAAAGAATATTAAAAGCAGTAAGGAAAAAAAGATCAAGTAACATATAAAGGCAGGCCTATCATAATCACACCAGACTTCTCACCAGAGACTATGAAAGCCAGAAGATCCAGGACAGATGTCATACAGACACTAAGAGAACACAAATGCCAGCCCAGGCTACTGTATCCTGCAAAACTCTCAATTAACATTGATGGAGAAACCAAGATATTCCATGACAAAACCAAATTTACACAATATCTTTCTACAAATCCAGCACTACAAAGGATAATAAATGGTAAAGCCCAACATAAAGAGGCAAGCTACACCCTAGAAAAAGCAAGAAACTAATAGTCTTGGCAACAAAACAAAGAGAAAAGCACACAAACATAACTTCACATCCAAATACGAATATAACAGGAAGCAATAATCACTATTTCTTAATATCTCTCAACATCAAAGGACTCAACTCCCCAATAAAAATACATAGATTAACAAACTGGACACACAATAAGGATCCTGCATTCTGCTGCCTACAGGAAACACACCTCAGATACAAGACAACACTACTTCAGAGTGAAAGGCTGGAAAACAACTTTCCAAGCAAATGGTCTGAAGAAGCAAGCTGGAGTAGCCATTCCAATATCGAATAAAATCGATTTTCAACTAAAAGTCATCAAAAAAGATAAGGAAGGACACTTCATATTCATCAAAGGAAAAATCCACCAAGATGAACTCTTAATCCTAAATATCTATGCGCCAAATAAAAGGGCACCTACATACATAAAAGAAACCTTACTAAACCTCAAAGCACACATTGCACCTCACACAATAATAGTGGGAGATTTCAACACCACACTCTCATCAATGGACAGATCATGGAAACAGAAATTAAACAGAGACATAGACGGACTAAGAGAAGTCATGAACCAAATGGACTTAACAGATATTTACAAAACATTCTATCCTAAAACAAAAGGATATACCTTCTTCTCAACACCTCATGGTACTTTCTCCAAAATTGACCATATAATTGGTCATAAAACAAGCCTCAACAGATACAGAAAGACAGAAATTATCCCATGCGTCCTATCAGACCACCATGGGCTAAAGCTGGTGTTCAATAACAATAAGGGAAGAACGCCCACATATACATGGAACTTGAACAATGCTCTACTCAATGATAATCTGGTCAAGGAAGAAATAAAGAAAGAAATGAAAGACTTCTTACAATTTAATGAAATGAAGGTACAACAAACCCAAACTTATGGGACACAAGGAAAGAGGAAAACTCATAGCTCTGAATGGCTGCCGAAAGAAACAGGAGAGAGCATATATCAGCAGCTTGACAGCACACCTAAAAGCTCTAGAACAAAAAGAAGCAAATACACCCAGGAGGAATAGAAGGCAGGAAACAATCAAACTCAGAGCTGAAATCAACCAAGTAGAAACAAAAAGGACCATAGAAAGAATAAACAGAACCAAAAGTTGGTTCTTTGAGAAAATCAACAAGATAAATAAACTCTTAGCAGGACTAACGAGAGGACACAGAGAGTGTGTCCAAATTAACAAAATCAGAAATGAAAAGGGAGACATAACTACAGAATCAGAGGAAATTCAAAAAATCATTAAATCCTACTACAAAAGCCTATATTCAACAAAACTGGAAAATCTACAGGAAATGGACAATGTCCCAGACAGATACCAGGTACCGGTTAAATCAGGAACAGAAAAACCATTTAAACAACCGCATAACTCCTACGAAATAGAAGAAGTCATTAAAGGTCTCCCAACAAGAAAAAAGCCCAAATCCAGACGGGTTTAGTGCAGAATTCTATCAGACCTTCATAGAAGACCTCATACCAATACTATCCAAACTATTCCACAAAATTGAAGCAGATGGAGCACTACCGAATTCCTTCTATGAAGCCACAATTACTCTTATACCTAAACCACACAAAGACCCAACAAAGAAAGAGAACTTCAGACCAATTTCCCTTATGAATATCGACGCAAAAATACTCAATAAAACTCTGGCAAACCGAATCCAAGAGCACATCAAAACAATCATCCACCATGATCCTCCCAGGTTTCATCCCAGGCATGCAGGGATGGTTTAATATACAGAAAACCATCAATGTGATCCAGTATAAACAAACTGAAAGAACAAAACCACATGATCATTTCATTAGATGCTGACAAAACATTTGACAAAATTCAACACCGCTTCATGATAAAAGTCCTGGAAAGAATAGGAATTCAAGGCCCATACCTAAATATAGTAAAAGCCATATACAGCAAACCAGTCGCTAACATTAAACTAAATGGAGAGAAACTTGAAGCAATCCCACTAAAATCAGGGACTAGACAAGGCTGCCCACTCTCTCCCTACTTATTCAATATAGTTCTTGAAGTTCTAGCTAGAGCAATTGGACAACAAAAGGAGATCCAGGGGATACAGATTGCAAAAGAAGTAGTCAAAATATCACTATTTGCAGATGATATGATGGTATATTTAAGTGATCCCAAAAGTTCCACCAGAGAACTACTAAACCTGATACACACCTTCAGCAAAGTGGCTGAGTATAAAATTAACTCAAATAAATCAGTAGTTTTCCTCTACACAAAAGAGAAACAAGCCGAGAAAGAAATTAGGGAAATGACACCCTTCATAATAGTCCCAAATAATACATAATACCTCGGTGTGACTTTAACCAAGCAAATAAAAGATCTATACAATAAGAACTTCAAGCCTCTGAAGAAAGAAATTAAAGAAGACCTCAGAAGATGGAAAGATCTCCCATGCTCATGGATTGGCAGGATTAATATTGTAAAAATGTACATTTTGCCACAAGCGATTTTACAGATTTTACAGATTCAATGCAATCCCCATCAAAATAACAATCCAATTCTTCAGAGAGTGACAGAAAAATTTGCAAATTCATCTGAAATAACAAAAAACCCAGGATAGCTAAAACTATCCTCAACAATAAAAGGACTTCAGGGGGAATCACTATCCCTGAACTCAAGCAGTATTACAGAGCAAGTGATAAAAACTGTATGGTATTGGTACAGAGACAGACAGATAGACCAATGGAATAGAATTGAAGACCCAGAAATGAACCCACACACCTATGGTCACTTGATTTTTGAAAAAGGAGCCAAAGTCATCCAATGGAAAAAAGATAGCATTTTCAGCAAATGGTGCTGGTTCAACTGGAGGTCAACATGTAGAAGAATGCATTCGATCCATGCTTATCACCCTGTACAAAGCTTAAGTCCAAGTGGATCAAGGACCTCCACATCAAACCAGATACACTTTATCTAATAGAAGAAAAAGTGGGGAAGCATCTCAAACACATGAGGAGAAAATTTCCTGAACAAAACACCAATGGCTCATGTTCTAGATCAAGAATCGACAAATGGGATCTCATAAAACTGCAAAGCTTCTGTAAGGCAAAGGACACTGTTGTTAGGACAAATCGGCAACCAACAGATTGGGAAAAGATCTTTACCAATCCTACAACAGATAGAGGGCTTATATCCAAAATATACAAAGAACTCAAGAAGTTAGACCGCAGGGAGACAAATAACCCTATTAAAAATGGGGTTCAGAGCTAAACAAAGACTTCCCAGCTGAGGAATGCCGAATGGCTGAGAAACACTTAAAGAAATGTTCAACATCTTTAGTCATAAGGGAAATGCAAATCAAAACAACCCTGAGATTTCACCTCACACCAGTGAGAATGGCTAAGATCAAAAACTCAGGTGACAGCAGATGTTGGCGGGGATGTGGAGAAAGAGGAACACTCCTCCATTGTTGGTAGGACTGCAGACTGGTACAACCATTCTGGAAATCAGTCTGGAGGTTCCTCAGAAAATTGGACATTGAACTACCTGAGGACCCAGTTATACCTCTCTTGGGCATATACCCAAAAGATGCCCCAACATATAAAAAAGACACATGCTCCACTATGTTCATTGCAGCCTTATTTATAATAGCCAGAAGCTGGAAAGAACCCAGATGCCCTTTAACAGAGGAATGGATACAGAAAATGTGGTACATCTACACAATGGAATATTACTCAGCTATCAAAAACAATGACTTTATGAAATTCATAGACAAATGGATGAGCTGGAAAATATCATCCTGAGTGAGGTAACCCAATCACAGAAAGACATACATGGTATGCACTCATCGATAAGTGGATATTAGCCCAAATGCTTGAATTACCCTAGATGCACAGAACACATGAAACTCAAGAAGGATGACCAAAATGCGAATGCTTCACTCCTTCTTTAAAAGGGGAACAAGAATACCCTTGGCAGGGAATAGGGAGGCAAAGTTTAGAACAGAGGCAGAAGGAACACCCATTCAGAGCCTGCCCCACATGGGGCCCATACATATACAGCCACCAAACTAGGTAAGATGGATGAAGCAAAGAAGTGCAGTCTGACAGGAACTCGATGTAGATCTCTTCTGAGAAACACAGCCAGAATACAGCAAATACATAGGTGAATGCCCTCATTAAAACACTGAACTGAGAACGGGACCCCCGTTGAAGGAATCAGAGAAAGGACTGGAATAGCTTGAAGGGGTTCGAGACCCCATATGAACAACAATGCCAAGCAACCAGAGCTTCCAGGGACTAAGCCACTACCCAAAGACTATACATGGACTGACCCTGGGCTCCAACCTCATAGGTAGCAATGAATAGCCTAGTAAGAGCACCAGTGGAAGAGGAAGCCCTTGGTCCTGCCAAGACTGAACCCCCAGTGAACGTGATTGTTGGGGGGAGTGTGGTCATAGGGGGAGGATGGGAAGGGGAAGCCCATATAGAACGGGAGGGGGAGGGGTTGGGGGATGTTGGCCGGGAAACCAGGAAGGGGAATAACAATCGAAATGTAAATAGAAATACTCAAGTTAACAAAGATAAAAAAATAAAATAAAATAAATTGTGTGTTAATTGTTATTATAGTTTTACTCAATCCAGTAAAAAAAAAAAAAAGTCTTTAAACCCTCTCATCACTGTCTCCTTCAAATAATATGCATATTTTGTGACTATCTATAAAAAATGTTTTTTAAATATATATACAAGTATATCCTCTCTTGGGATATCTAGGAAATTACTAGCAAAACATGCTATATGTAGAAGAAGTACCATGAAGGACATGAGGACTAATGCTCTCACCAGAAGTCATAGACTATTAAACAAAAAGGCCCATGACCGGTATCTACCTCTGTGCTGCTAGGTGGCTCAGAGGCAATTCGGGCTACTGTCTCTTGGTTGACCAACATAGCTTGTGTGTAAACTCTTCTATTATTTTTTTCTACTTATTTATACCACTGCTGAAGATACACTTTGGTCACAGAACTTAGAGAAATCAAGTTATACAGACCCAGAAGCTTCCTTCCTGATGATTAACCACCATAGAGTCAAAAGATGCTATGTAGGTTGCCAGATGAAATCGCTTAACAACATCCTGCTCAGCTGTAAATACTATGAACTGCAGTGACTGGCCTGGCAAGGTAAGCCCAACAAGGCAATAGTGGAATTAACATATTAGAGCTAACAGACATCTGATTGGCATAAAGTCCCATGTAACAGGAGGGAAGTCATGCCTAGTACTGGAAACCTAGCAAAGGACCCATGGCTGGAGAGATCACAACCCTAGAGGAGAATCCACTACTACCATTCTGTGAAACTGACACTGTGACCAACTGTCTTCTAAATATGTCTTTTCAAGCATGACACATATAAAAACCATCATTTAAAATAGGATTTGAAAAAAATAAAGTTAAAATTTCCAAAACATACTAAATTAAGACACAAAATGAGATATTTATTCATCTAAGCCAGGGCAGAGTATGTACTAGTAATAGTTTCTTTTTAATGTCATCAGTATGAGTTATTATTGATTAATTTTATTTTATATTCATTTTATATATTTGTAAATCTAGGATCTGTGACATTCTGGCTTCTGAATGTGGGAACACTGAAATAAAAGCAGGGCTGATAGAGAAAACTGATATCTCAACCCACCTAGAGATTAGAATTAGCTCAGTAACTCCTACAAAGCATTTGTTGAGGACCCCCTTTGGATACTCTTACTCGGGTGATCTAATATGCCAAGAAGAGTGCACAATTTCTTTTTCAAGCTCCTATACTCAGTTTGATACAATCAATCAAAAACTAGTCATTAGGTAATTTCTGACATAAATCATGCCAAATGTTAACTTTTGACATAAACTGTAGACATCTGAGGTGCTTGAGAGGAGATCTTCAAACACTGTTCTATGGTCGCCTAAAGAAGCATTACAGACATATTTGATAAAAAACACTTTCTACAAATTCACAGCGTTTGGTTTGTAGTTTAGAATTTAAACTTAATATGATATATTTTAAATAATAGAATTTTCAGTTACAAAGATTCATGTGAAGTTCTCAAGCATAGATGTTTATCACTTAGCACTCAGGTACAAAAAGAGGGTATGTGTTGGGATGAATACAAAGGTTGTAAAAGTAACCGTTGCAATGCTTAAGAATGTTAATAATAAAAATCCATATTTTTGATAATGACAGAAATATGTTACATAATTCTGCTTAGATCTTTTTCAAAAGTACACTCAGATCAATCATTTTTTTTACAAATAAAATTTTTTATTGGATATCCCTTTATTTACATTTCAAATGTTATTCCCTTTCCCGGTTTCCTATCCATAAGCCCGTTATTCCCTCTCTCTCCCCTTCTTCAATAAGGGTGTTTCTCTCCCCATCCACACAACCCTTCCCGTACTGCCCCCTGGCATTCCCTTACACTGAGGGTCCAACCTTGGCAGGACAAATGGCTTCTCCTTCCTTTGCTGCCCAACAAGGCCATCTTCGGCTACATATGCAGTTGGAGCCATGGGTCAATCTATGTATAGTCTTTGGGGTCAATCTATGTATAGTCTTTGGGTAGTGGTTTAGTCCCTGGGAGCTCTAGTTCTTGGCATTCTTGTTTTTGTAGGGTTGCAAGCCCATTCAGCTCTTTCAATCCTTTCTCTAATTCCTCCAACAGGGATTCCATTCTCAATTCAATGGTTTGCTGCTAGCATACACCTCTGTATTTGAAATGCTCTGGCTGTGGCTCTCAGGAGACATCTATATCCAGTTCCTCTCAGCATGCACTCTTTAGCTTCATCAATCTTATCTAGTTTTGGTGGCTGTATATATATGGCCAACATGTGGGGCAGGCTCTAATGGCCATTCCTTCACTCTCTGCACCAAACTTAGCCTCATATCACCTACCATAAATATTTTTATTCCCCTTTTAAGAAGGATTGAAGCATCTGCACCTTGGTCATCTTTCTTGTTCAGCTTCATGTGGTCTGTGGATTGTACCTTGGGTAATTCAAGCTTTTGGCCTAATATCAACTTATCAGTTAGTGCATACCAAGGGTGTTTTTCTGTGATTGAGTTAGCTCACTCAGGATGATATTTTCTAGTTCTATCCATTTGCCTATGAACTTCATGAAGTCATTGTTTTTGATACCTGAGTAGTACTCCATTGTGTAGATGTACTACATTTTCTGTATCCATTCCTCTGTTGAAGGACAACTGGGTTCTTTTCAGCTTCTGGCTATTATAAATAAGGCTGCTATGAACATAGTGGAGCACGTGTCTTTGTTATATGTTGGGGCATCTTTTGGGTATATGCCCAAGAGAGGTATAGCTGGATCCTCAGGTAGTGCAATGTCCAATTTTCTGATGAACTTCCAGACTGATCTCCAGAATGGTTGTACCAGTCTGCAATCCCACGAACAATGGAGGAGTGTTCCTCTTTCTCCACATCCTCACCAACATCTGCTGTCGCCGGACTTTTTGATCTTAGCCATTCTGACTGGTGTGAAGTGGAATCTCAGGTGTGAAGTGTTTTGATTTGCATTTCCCTGGTGGCTAAGGATGTTGAACATTTCCTTAGGTGCTTTTTGGCGATTAGATATTCCTCAGCTAAGAAATCTTTATTTAGCTCCAGACCCCATTTTTAATAGGATTATTTGGCTCTTTGGAGTTAAACTTCTTGAGTTCTTTGTATATTTTGGATATTAGCCCTCTATCAGATATAGGATTGGTAAAGATCTTTTTGCAATCTGTTGGTTGCCATGTTGTCCTAATGACAATGTCCTTTGCCTTACAGAAGCTTTGCAGTTTTATGAGATCCCATTTGTCGATTCTTGATCTTAGAGCATAAGCCATTGGTGTTTTGTTCAGGAAATTTTCCCCAGTGCCCATATATTTGCGATGCTTCCCCACTTTTTCTTCTATTAGTTTGAACATATCTGGTCTGATATGGAGGTCCTTGATCCATTTGGACTTAGGCTTTGTACAGGGTGATAAGAATGGATCGATTTACATTCTCCTACATGCTGACCTCCAGTTGAACCAGCACCATTTGATGAAAATGCTATCTTTTTTCCATTGGATGGTTTTAGCTCCTTTGTCAAAGATCAAGTGACCATAGGTGTGTGGGTTCAATTCTGGGTCTTCAATTCTATTCCACTGGTCTATCTGTCTATCCCTGTACCAATACCATGCAGGCTTTATCACTATTGCTCTGTAATACTGCTTAAGTTCAGGGATTGTGATTCCCATAGAATCTTTCTTTTATTGTTGAGTATAGTTTTAGCTATCCTGGGTTTTTTGTTATTCCAAATAAATATGCAAATTGCTCTTTCTAACTCTATGATGAATTGAGTTGGAATTTTGATGGGGATTACATTGAATCTGTAGATTGCTTTTGGCAAAATGTACATTTTTACAATATTAATCCTGCCAATCCATGAGCATGCGGGGTCTTTCCAACTTCTGAGATCTTCTTCAATTTCTTTCTTCAGAGGCTTGAAGTTCTTGCCATGCAGAACTTTCACTTGCTTGGTTAAAGTCAGACAGAGGTATTTTATGTTATTTGGAACTATTGTGAAGGGTGTCATTTCCCTAATTTCTTTCTCAGCCTGTTTATCCTCTGAGTAGAGGAAAGCTACTCATTTATTTGAGTTAATTTTGTACCCAGCCACTTTGCTGAAGTTGTTTATCAGCTTTAGTAGTTCTCTGGTGGAACTTTTGGGATCACTTAAATATACTATCATATCATCTGCAAATAGTGATATTTTGACTTCTTCTTTTCCAATCTGTATCCCTGGATCTCCTTTTGTTGTCTGATTGCTCTGGCTAGGATTTTGAGTACTATATTGAATAAGTAGAAAGAGAGTGGGCAGCCTTGTCTAGTCCCTGATTTTAGTGGGATTGCTTCAAGTTTCTTTCCATTTAATTTAATGTTAGCTACTGGTTTGCTGTACATTGCTTGTTCTACACTTAGGTATGGGCTTTGAATTCTTCTTTCCAAGACTTTTATCATGAAGAGGTGTTGAATTTTGTCAAATGTTTTGTCAGCATCTAATGAAATGATCATGTGGCTTTTATCTTTCAGTTTGTTTATAGAGTGGATTACATTGATGGATTTCCATATACTGAACCATCCCTACACCCCTGGGATGAAGCCTATTGGATCATGATAAATGATTGTTTTAATGTGTTCTTGGATTCAGTTTGCAAGAATTTTATTGAGTATTTCTGCGTCGATATCCATAAGGGAAATTGTTCTGAAGTTCTCTTTCTTTGTTGGGTCTTTGTGTGGTTTAGATATAAGCATAATTGTGGCTTCATAGGAAAATTGGGTAGTGTTCCACGTGTTTCAATTTTGTGGAATAATTTAAACAGTATTGGTATGAATTCTTCTATGCATGTCTGATAGAATTCTGCACTAAACACATCTGGTCCTGGGCTCTTTTTGGTTGGGAGACTTTTAATAACTGCTTCTATTTCTTTAGTAGTTATGGGGTTGTTTAGATGGTTTATCTGATCCTGATTTAACTTTGGTACCTGGTATTTGTCTAAAAAATTGTCCATTTCCTCCAGATGTTCCAGTTTTGTTGAATATAGGCTCTTATAGTAGGATATGATTAATTTTTGAATTTCCTCAGATTCTGTTGTTATGTCTCCCTTTTCATTTCTGATTTTGTTAATTTGGGCACATTCTCTGTGTCCTCTGGTTAGAGTGGCTAAGGGTTTATCTAGCTTGTTGATTTTCTCAAAGAACCATCTCCTGATTTTGTTCATTCTTTATATAGTTCTTTTTGTTTCTACTTGGTTGATTTCAGCCCTGAGTTTGATTATTTCCTGCCTTCTACTCCTCTTGGTGTATTTGCTTCTTTTTGTTCTAGAGCTTTTAGGTGTGCTGTCAAGCTGCTGATGTATGCTCTCTCCTGTTTCTTTCTGGAGGCACTCAGAGTTATGCGTTTTCCTCTTAGCACAGCTTTCATCATGTCCCATAAGTTTGGGTAATTTGTGCCTTCATTTTCATCAAATTCTAAAAAGTATTTAATTTCTTTCTTTATTTCTTCCTAGTCCAAGTTATCATTGAGTAGAGCATTGTTCAACTTCCATGTATATGTGGGCTTTCTGTCGTTTTTGTTGTTATTGAAGACCAGCCTTAGTCTATGGTGATCTGATAGGATGCATGGGACTATTTCAATCTTCTTGTATCTGTTGAGGCCTGTTTTGTGACCGATTGCATGATCAATTTTGGAGAATGTATCGTGAGGTGCTGAGAGGAAGGTATATTCTTTTTTTTCAGTACGAAATATTCTATAAATACCTCTTAAGTGTATTTCGTTCATAACTTGTTAGTTTCTCTATGTCTCTGTTTAATTTGTTTCCATGATCTGTCCATTGATGAGTGGGGTGTTGAAATCTCCTACAATTATTGTGTGTGGTGCAATGTGTGCTTTGAGCTTTAGTGAGGTTTCTTCTATGAATGTAGGAGCCCTTGTATTTGGAGCATAGATATTTAGGATTGAGAGTTCATCTTGCTGGATTTTTCCTTTGATAAATATGAAGTGTACTTCTGTATCGTTTTTGATAACTTTTGGTTGAAAGTCAATTTTATTCAATATTAGAATGGCTACTCCAGCTTATTTCTAAAGACCATTTGCTTGGAAAGTTGTTTTCCAGTCTTTTACTCTCAGATAGTAGCTATCTTTGTCTCTAAGGTGTGTTTCCTGTATGTAGCAAAATGGTGGGCCCTCTTTCCGTATCCGGTCTGTTAGTCTATGTCTCTTTATTAGGGAATTGAGTCCATTGATGCTAAGAGATATTATGGAATAGTGATTGTTGCTTCCTTTTGTTTTTGTTGTTAGAGGTAGAATTATGTTTCTGTGTTTCTCTTCTTTTGGTGTCATTGCAAGGAGATTACTTTTTCTAGGGTGTAGTTTTCCTCCTTGTGTTGGAGTTTTCCATCTATTATCCTTTGTAGGGCTGGATTTGTAGAAAGATATTGTGTAAGTTTGGTCTTGTCATGGAATATCTTGGTTTCTCTATCTATGTTAATTTTGTGTTTTGCTGGATATAGTAGCCTGGGGTAGCATTTGTGTTCTCTTAGGGTCTGTATGACATCTGCCCAGAATCTTCTGGCTTTCATAGTCTCTGGTGAGAAGTCTGGTGTAATTCTGATAGTTCTACCTTTATATGTTACTTGACCTTTTTCCCTTACTGCTTTTAAAATTCTTTTTTCTGTGTGTGTGCATTAGGTGTTTTGACTATTATGTGATGGGAGGAATTTTTCTCTGGTCCAACCTATTTGGAGTTCAGTAGGCTTCGTGTATGTTTATGGGTATCTCTTTCTTTAGGTTAGGGACGTTTTCTTCTATAATTTTGTTGAAGATATTTACTGGACCTTTAAGTTGGGAGTCTTCACTCTCTTCTATACCTATTATCCTTAGGTTTGATCTTCTCATTGTGTCCTGGATTTCCTGGATGTTTTGGGTTAGGAGCTTTTTGCGTTTTACATTATCTTTGATGGTTGTGTCGATATTTTCTATGGTATCTTCTGCCCCTGAGATTCTCTCTTCTATCTCTTGTATTCTGTTGGTGATGTTTGCATCTATGACTCCTGACCTCTGCCCTAGGTTTTCTATCTCCAGGGTTGTCTCCCTTTGATGTGTCTTTATTGTTTCTCTTTCCATTTTAAAATCCTGGATAGTTTTGTTCAATTCCTTCACCTGATTGGTTGTGTTTTCCTGTAATTCTTTAAGGGAGTGTTGTGTTTCCTCTTTAAGGGCTTCTACTTATTCCTGTGTTGCCCTGTATTTCTTTAAGGGAGTTATTTATGTCCTTCTTAAAGTCTTCCATCACCATCACAAAATGTGATTTTAAATCCAAATATTGATTTTTCCGGTATGTTTGAATATCCAGTATTTGCTTTGTTGGGAGAACTGGGCTCTGATGATGCCAAGTAGTCTTTTGCTTCTATTGCTTAGGTTCCTGGGCTTGCTTCTCACCATCTGGTTGTCTCTGGTGTTAGCTTGTTTCTGAAAATGGCTTGGCTCTCCTGTAGGTCTGTGTGTCAGCACTCCTGTAGACCTGAGTTGTTTTGTTTTGTTTTGTTTTTCAGCCAGATCTGGGAACAGAGAACTCTGCCCTCAGGTGTGTAGGAGCTCCTGGTAACTGGCTTTCAACTCTAGGCTCAGGCAAAAACCCAAAAGGTCGTGCCCCTGAATGCTCCTAGGTCCCTGTGCCCAGGGGGCACAGATGGAAGTAAGCAATTTCCTCTTGGGATCAGGAATGTGGGCAGAAAGTACTTGTCTCCTCTGAGTTCTCCAGAGTGGCCAAACTACTGAGGGTCTGTCCAGCTCTCTGCCCCACGGGATTTGGGCGCAGGGAGCTGTGGTACTGATTCAGTTCAGTTCTGGGCGCAGGCAGAAACCAGCCATTTCCTGCTCCTAATTGCTCCTTATATTTCTGTATCCAGAGGCACAGTTTCCTCTTGGGCTGGGAATGTGGGCAGAAGTGGGCAGAAGTGGTGGTCTGTCATGAGGTCTCAGCACTGTCCACACTTCTGGGAGTTCAGGTCTCTCCCCCATGGGATTTGGGTATAGGGAGCTGTTGGATAGATTCAGTTCAGTTCCACGCACAGCCAGAAACTGAAGTGTCCTATCCCAGAGGACTTCTGCCTTTGTGTGTTCTGAGTCCACCAGGCAGGTCTCTTAGAGCAGAATAGTTGGTCTTATATCCACTCTCAGGTGTGTAGGCACTCCTGGCGACTGGCTTTCAGCTCTCGGTGCAGGCTGAAACCTGAAGGGTCCTGCTCCTAGGTCCCTGTGCCCAGGGGTCACAGATGGCACTAGGCGATTTCCTCTTGGGTCAGGAATGTGGGCAGAAAGTATTAGTCTTTTCTTAGTTCTCAGGATTGTACCCACTTCTGAGGGTCCAGCTCTCTCCCCCACGGGATTTGGGTACAGGGAGCTGCAGAAACCAATCATATGTTTCAGAGTTCAGTTCAGTTCCAGGTGCAAGCAGAAATCAATCATATGTTTTCAAAGTTACATAAGAGGAAGTCCCACACCCGCGGATCCCGGCCCGCAGCAGCTCTCTGCTCCCAGACCCGGTGAGAGAGAGACCCAACCGCCTGGTCAGGTGGGCACTCCTGAGGCTGCAGAGCGGAAGAGACCACCAACACTGCTCACCCCTGCCCACATCACCTGGCCCAAGAGGAAACTGTATAAGGCCTCTGGGCTCCCGTGGGGGAGGGCCCAGGATCGGCAGGACCCCTGCGCCTGAGACACCGCCGGACCCTGAAGGAAACAGACCGGATAAACAGTTCTCTGCACCCAAATCCCGTGGGAGGGAGAGCTAAACCTTCAGAGAGGCGGACAGGCCTGGGAAACCAGAAGAGACTGCTCCCTGCACACACATCTCGGACGCCAGAGGAAAAAGCCAAAGACCATCTGGAACCCTGGTGCACTGAAGCTCCCGGAAGGGGCGGCACAGGTCTTCCTGGTTGCTGCCGCTGCAGAGAACCCCTGGGCAGCACCCCACGAGCGAACTTGAGCCTCGGGACCCCAGGTAAGACCAAATTTTCTGCTGCAAGAAAGCTGCCTGGTGAGCTTGGGACACACGGAAGCAGAATTTCTCTAGAACCGGGCACGTTCTGGGTTTACCGGAAGTCCCACACCCGCGGATCCCGGCCCGCAGCAGCTCTCTGCTCCCAGACCCGGTGAGAGAGAGACCCAACCGCCTGGTCAGGTGGGCACTCCTGAGGCTGCAGAGCGGAAGAGACCACCAACACTGCTCACCCCTGCCCACATCCCTGGCCCAAGAGGAAACTGTATAAGGCCTCTGGGCTCCCGTGGGGGAGGGCCCAGGATCGGCAGGACCCCTGCGCCTGAGACACCGCCGGACCCTGAAGGAAACAGACCGGATAAACAGTTCTCTGCACCCAAATCCCGTGGGAGGGAGAGCTAAACCTTCAGAGAGGCAGACAGGCCTGGGAAACCAGAAGAGACTGCTCCCTGCACACACATCTCGGACGCCAGAGGAAAAAGCCAAAGACCATCTGGAACCCTGGTGCACTGAAGCTCCCGGAAGGGGCGGCACAGGTCTTCCTGGTTGCTGCCGCTGCAGAGAGCCCCTGGACAGCACCCCACGAGCAAACCTGAGCCTCGGGACCACAGGTAAGACCAAATTTTCTGCTGCAAGAAAGCTGCCTGGTGAACTCAAGACACAGGCCCACGGGAACAGCTGAAGACCTGTAGAGAGGAAAAACTACACGCCCGAAAGCAGAACACTCTGTCCCCATAACTGACTGAAAGAGAGGAAAAGAGGTCTACAGCACTCCTGACACACAGGCTTATAGGACAGTCTAGCCACTGTCAGAAATAGCAAAACAAAGTAACACTAGAGATAATCTGATGGCGAGAGGCAAGCGCAGGAACCCAAGCAACAGAAACCAAGACTACATGCCATCATCGGAGCCCAATTCTCCCACCAAAACAAACATGGAATATCCAAACACACCAGAAAAGCAAGATCTAGTTTCAAAATCATATTTGATCATGATGCTGGAGGACTTCAAGAAAGACTTGAACACACTTAGGGAAGCACAGGAAAACATTAATAAACAAGTAAAAGCCTACAGAGAGGAATCGCAAAAATCCCTGAAAGAATTCCAGGAAAACACAATCAAACAGTTGAAGGAATTAAAAATGGAAATAGAAGCAATCAAGAAAGAACACATGGAAACAACCCTGGATATAGAAAACCAAAAGAAGAGACAAGGAGCTGTAGATACAAGCTTCACCAACAGAATACAAGAGATGGAAGAGAGAATCTCAGGAGCAGAAGATTCCATAGAAATCATTGACTCAACTGTCAAAGATAATGTAAAGCGGAAAAAGCTACTGGTCCAAAACATACAGGAAATCCAGGACTCAATGAGAAGATCAAACCTAAGGATAATAGGTATAGAAGAGAGTGAAGACTCCCAGCTCAAAGGACCAGTAAATATCTTCAACAAAATCATAGAAGAAAACTTCCCTAACCTAAAAAAAGAGATACCCATAGACATACAAGAAGCCTACAGAACTCCAAATAGATTGGACCAGAAAAGAAACACCTCCCGTCACATAATTGTCAAAACACCAAACGCACAAAATAAAGAAAGAATATTAAAAGCAGTAAGGGAAAAAGGTCAAGTAACATATAAAGGGAGACCTATCAGAATCACACCAGACTTCTCGCCAGAAACTATGAAGGCCAGAAGATCCTGGACTGATGTTATACAGACCCTAAGAGAACACAAATGCCAGCCCAGATTACTGTATCCAGCAAAACTCTCAATTAACATTGATGGAGAAACCAAGATATTCCATGACAAAACCAAATTTACACAATATCTTTCTACAAATCCAGCACTACAAAGGATAATAAATGGTAAAGCCCAACATAAGGAGGCAAGCTATACCCTAGAAGAAGCAAGAAACTAATCGTCTTGGCAACAAAACAAAGAGAATGAAAGCACACAAACATAACCTCACATCCAAATATGAATATAACGGGAAGCAATAATCACTATTCCTTAATATCTCTCAATATCAATGGCCTCAACTCCCCAATAAAAAGACATAGATTAACAAACTGGATACGCAACGAGGACCCTGCATTCTGCTGCCTACAGAAAACACACCTCAGAGACAAAGACAGACACTACCTCAGAGTGAAAGGCTGGAAAACAACTTTCCAAGCAAATGGTCAGAAGAAGCAAGCTGGAGTAGCCATTCTAATATCAAATAAAATCAATTTCCAACTAAAAATCATCAAAAAAGATAAGGAAGGACACTTCATATTCATCAAAGGAAAAATCAACCAAGATGAACTCTCAATCCTAAATATCTATGCCCCAAATAAAAGGGCACCTACATACGTAAAAGAAACCTTACTAAAGCTCAAAACACACATTGCACCTCACACAATAATAGTGGGAGATTTCAACACCCCACTCTCATCAATGGACAGATCATGGAAACAGAAATTAAACAGTGATGTAGACAGACTAAGAGAAGTCATGAGCCAAATGGACTTAACGGATATTTATAGAACATTCTATCCTAAAGCAAAAGGATATACCTTCTTCTCAGCTCCTCATGGTACTTTCTCCAAAATTGACCATATAATTGGTCAAAAAACGGGCCTCAACAGGTACAGAAAGATAGAAATAATCCCATGCGTGCTATCGGACCACCACGGCCTAAAACTGGTCTTCAATAACAATAAGGGAAGAATGCCCACATATACGTGGAAATTGAACAATGCTCTACTCAATGATAACCTGGTCAAGGAAGAAATAAAGAAAGAAATTAAAAACTTTTTAGAATTTAATGAAAATGAAGATACAACATACTCAAACTTATGGGACACAATGAAAGCTGTGCTAAGAGGAAAACTCATAGCGCTGAGTGCCTGCAGAAAGAAACAGGAAAGAGCATATGTCAGCAGCTTGACAGCACACCTAAAAGCTCTAGAACAAAAAGAAGCAAATACACCCAGGAGGAGTAGAAGGCAGGAAATAATCAAACTCAGAGCTGAAATCAACCAAGTAGAAACAAAAAGGACCATAGAAAGAATCAACAGAACCAAAAGTTGGTTCTTTGAGAAAATCAACAAGATAGATAAACCCTTAGCCAGACTAACGAGAGGACACAGAGAGTGTGTCCAAATTAACAAAATCAGAAATGAAAAGGGAGACATAACTACAGATTCGGAGGAAATTCAAAAAATCATCAGATCTTACTATAAAAACCTATATTCAACAAAATTTGAAAATCTTCAGGAAATGGACAATTTCCTAGACAGATACCAGGTATCGAAGTTAAATCAGGAACAGATAAACCAGTTAAACAACCCCATAACTCCTAAGGAAATAGAAGCAGTCATTAAAGGTCTCCCAACCAAAAAGAGCCCAGGTCCAGACGGGTTTAGTGCAGAATTCTATCAAACCTTCATAGAAGACCTCATACCAATATTATCCAAACTATTCCACAAAATTGAAACAGATGGAGCCCTACCGAATTCCTTCTACGAAGCCACAATTACTCTTATACCTAAACCACACAAAGACACAACAAAGAAAGAGAACTTCAGACCAATTTCCCTTATGAATATCGACGCAAAAATACTCAATAAAATTCTGGCAAACCGAATTCAAGAGCACATCAAAACAATCATCCACCATGATCAAGTAGGCTTCATCCCAGGCATGCAGGGATGGTTTAATATACGGAAAACCATCAACGTGATCCATTATATAAACAAACTGAAAGAACAGAACCACATGATCATTTCATTAGATGCTGAGAAAGCATTTGACAAAATTCAACACCCCTTCATGATAAAAGTCCTGGAAAGAATAGGAATTCAAGGCCCATACCTAAACATAGTTAAAGCCATATACAGCAAACCAGTTGCTAACATTAAACTAAATGGAGAGAAACTTGAAGCAATCCCACTAAAATCAGGGACTAGACAAGGCTGCCCACTCTCTCCCTACTTATTCAATATAGTTCTTGAAGTTCTAGCCAGAGCAATCAGACAACAAAAGGAGATCAAAGGGATACAGATCGGAAAAGAAGAGGTCAAAATATCACTATTTGCAGATGACATGATAGTATATTTAAGTGATCCCAAAAGTTCCACCAGAGAACTACTAAAGCTGATAAACAACTTCAGCAAAGTGGCTGGGTATAAAATTAACTCAAATAAATCAGTTGCCTTCCTCTATACAAAAGAGAAACAAGCCGAGAAAGAAATTAGGGAAACGACACCCTTCATAATAGACCCAAATAATATAAAGTACCTCGGTGTGACTTTAACCAAGCAAGTAAAAGATCTGTACAATAAGAACTTCAAGACACTGAGGAAAGAAATTGAAGAAGACCTCAGAAGATGGAAAGATCTCCCATGCTCATGGATTGGCAGGATTAATATGGTAAAAATGGCCATTTTACCAAAAGCAATCTACAGATTCAATGCAATCCCCATCAAAATACCAATCCAATTCTTCAAAGAGTTAGACAGAACAATTTGCAAATTCATCTGGAATAACAAAAAACCCAGGATAGCTAAAGCTATCCTCAACAATAAAAGGACTTCAGGGGGAATCACTATCCCTGAACTCAAGCAGTATTACAGAGCAATAGTGATAAAAACTGCATGGTATTGGTACAGAGACAGACAGATAGACCAATGGAATAGAATTGAAGATCCAGAAATGAACACACACACCTATGGTCACTTGATTTTTGACAAAGGAGCCAAAACCATCCAATGGAAAAAAGATAGCATTTTCAGCAAATGGTGCTGGTTCAACTGGAGGGCAACATGTAGAAGAATGCAGATCGATCCATCCTTATCACCCTGTACAAAGCTTAAGTCCAAGTGGATCAAGGACCTCCACATCAAACCAGACACACTCAAACTAATAGAAGAAAAACTAGGGAAGCATCTGGAACACATGGGCACTGGAAAAAATTTCCTGAACAAAACACCAATGGCTTATGCTCTAAGATCAAGAATCGACAAATGGGATCTCATAAAACTGCAAAGCTTCTGTAAGGCAAAGGACACTGTGGTTAGGACAAAACGGCAACCAACAGATTGGGAAAAGATCTTTACCAATCCTACAACAGATAGAGGCCTTATTTCCAAAATATACAAAGAACTCAAGAAGTTAGACCGCAGGGAAACAAATAACCCTATTAAAAAATGGGGTTCAGAGCTAAACAAAGAATTCACAGCTGAGGAATGCCGAATGGCTGAGAAACACCTAAAGAAATGTTCAACATCTTTAGTCATAAGGGAAATGCAAATCAAAACAACCCTGAGATTTCACCTCACACCAGTGAGAATGGCTAAGATCAAAAACTCAGGTGACAGCAGATGCTGGCGAGGATGTGGAGAAAGAGGAACACTCCTCCATTGTTGGTGGGATTGCAGACTGGTAAAACCATTCTGGAAATCAGTCTGGAGGTTCCTCAGAAAATTGGACATTGAACTGCCTGAGGATCCAGCTATACCTCTCTTGGGCATATACCCAAAAGATGCCTCAACATATAAAAGAGACACGTGCTCCACTATGTTCATCGCAGCCTTATTTATAATAGCCAGAAAATGGAAAGAACCCAGATGCCCTTCCACAGAGGAATGGATACAGAAAATGTGGTACATCTACACAATGGAATATTACTCAGCTATCAAAAACAACGAGTTTATGAAATTCGTAGGCAAATGGTTGGAACTGGAAAACATCATCCTGAGTGAGCTAACCCAATCACAGAAAGACATACATGGTATGCACTCATTGATAAGTGGCTATTAGCCCAAATGCTTGAATTACCCTAGATCCCTAGAACAAACGAAACTCAAGACGGATGATCAAAATGTGAATGCTTCACTCCTTCTTTAAATGAGGAAAAAGAATACTCTTGGCAGGGAAGGGAGAGGCAAAGATTAAAACAGAGACTGAAGGAACACCCATTCAGAGCCTGCCCCACATGTGGCCCATACATATACAGCCACCCAATTAGACAAGATGGATGAAGCAAAGAAGTGCAGACCGACAGGAGCCGGATGTAGATCGCTCCTGAGAGACACAGCCAGAATACAGCAAATATAGAGGCGAATGCCAGCAGCAAACCACTGAACTGAGAATAGGTCCCCTATTGAAGGAATCAGAGAAAGAACCGGAAGAGCTTGAAGGGGCTCGAGACCCCAAAAGTACAACAATGCCAAGCAACCAGAGCTTCCAGGGACTAAGCCACTACCTAAAGACTATACATGGACTGACCCTGGACCCTGACCCCATAGGTAGCAATGAATATCCTAGTAAGAGCACCAGTGGAAGGGGAAGCCCTGGGTCCTGCTAAGACTGAACCCCCAGTGAACTTGTCTATGGGGGGAGGGCGGCAATGGGGGGAGGGTTGGGAGGGGAACACCCATAAGGAAGGGGAGGGGGGAGGGGGATGTTTGCCCGGAAACCGGGAAAGGGAATAACACTCGAAATGTATATAAGAAATACTCAAGTTAATAAAAAATTATAAGCCCGTGGGGGAAAAAAAAAAAAACAAAGTTACATAAGATATAGAATTGGAAAATGTATACTTTGATACTAAAATATTTTAATATGGTAAAAAAGTTAAACCACTTTTTCTTTCAACTCATAAAGAATGTATCAGTCATTAAAAAATTCAAAATAATAACATGAAATTGATAAAGTAAAATAAATAGAAGTGTGGTGGCTGTGGGAACCCTAGTAGAGAGGTTCTGCAGGCGGAGGGCAGGTCACACAGGAGTGGAAATGGACTAGAAGGAAAGACTCAAGAGCAGTAAGAAAGACCGAGGTGAATCGTGGATCCACATCAAGAGGTGGCATCTGCAGATAAAGTGGGCTAGGAAGAGGGGCTCCTGCCAACAAGCTGCAGCAAGACTGAGGTAAGTCCACAGAGACCACACTTGAGAACAGGAAACACAATAAAAGTTGCCTACTTCAATCCCAGCCTGAGAAAATTATCCCGCTCAGCTTATTTGCAACTAATAATTTCAAAACTATATTAAAAATGAAAATATATTTCACTCATTCAAGAGAACAAGTATTCCCCCAGAACTACTATGTAATAAGAAAAGGAGAAACCTCTTGCCTGCTCATCAGCAACACTGTCTACAAGCATTGAGTGAACACATAGACAACTACAAAAGTACGGTCCACGTCCAGATTGGTCAGCTAGCTTCTAGTGAGCTGATGACCAAACTTCGTAATGGTTAAATAATTTGAACATCAAATATGTACTTCTAATATTTTAGTACTTATTAAATGTTTGTAGTAAATAAAATAAAACTTCAGCCAACCTATATGTAAACTACAGGTAAGAGAGTAAATCTCAGAACAATATAATTAAGATAGTAGCAAAAACATACAAAATTCAGAAGAAGTATTGATAACATCTTTTAGGTATTCTCTGAAAGAAATATCTCACTCACTTTAGAAGAACTCGTGTGACTTTATGGAAAAAATGAAGGAGACTCTAAATGGAATAAGCAAAGTGTGGAAAGAAATACAAGCACTGAAGACAATGGCGTCTTCTTAATCAAAGATGCAATTAAAAATAACTTGAAAATTAAAGACTGGAGAGATGGCTTAGTAAAGTGCTTGCATAAAGCCTGAGTTAAGATTCCCAGAACCCACGCAAAATATCATGTATGACAGCATGCTCCCCAAATCTCAGCACTGGTGAGGCAGAGGCAGGCTGGGGTGTACTGTCTAGTTGAAATGGTAAGATCCTGGTTCAACGAGAAACCTTGTCTCAAAACAAAAGAAGTTAAAGTAGAAAAGAATATAGGAAGTTAGGAAAGATGGGCTAGCACTTATTAAAAGCACACAAACAGTTCCATGAAATCTATTATGATTAATATATAAAAATATACTTTGGGGGCTGGAGAGATGGCTCAGCAGTTAAGAGCACCCGACTGCTCTTCCAGAGGTCATGAGTTCAATTCCCAGCAACCACATGGTGGCTCACAACCATCTGTAAAGAGATCCGATGCCCTCTTCTGGTGTATCTGAAGACAGCTACAGTGTACTTATATATAATAAATAAATAAATAAAAATATATACTTTGGAAAAAACAGTTAAGCCAGCACATCCTCTCTGCAGAAACAGTCCCTGAGGAATCTCTACCTAGTCACTGAGGCAGGTCAGATATTGTGGGTGGCTAGAGCTATGGAAGAGCTATTCTTAGAGATCCAATTTGGCCACATCTCAGGTTGATTATACTCTGGTGGGCCACATTGTGTGAACCAAGAGAATCTGTTTTAATAAAGTGCTGAAACTTAATTCCTATTGAAGTTATATTTATCTCACAGGACTCCAGTTCAGAGCTTCTTTATGAGCTTCTTGCTTATGCACAGTGCTATCTAGTGAAAGCATTCAATATATAACACATACACACATGCGTGCACACACACACACACACACACACACACATAAAAGTGAGAGGCCTCAAGACATACAATTGTCCTTAACAGCTTATCTTAGGGTTTATATGAATCAATACTGAGGAGAAAAGCCACTGACCATTCTGTCAGACTGAAGGACAGCAATCCCTGGGACATGGAGAAGGACACACCTTAGAATAAATACCGACAAGTGCAGAGAGCACAATAAAGAAATAATTGTGACAATGTTTCATTGACTATTCACTTATATTTTTTTAGGTTCTCCTAAGATTAAATAATTTCACAAAATATTGAGATACTGCTATAAAAAAAAAAAAAAGAAGCAATCACCAAGACTGAAGTAGCTAATCTAGCTAAGTCCTTTTAAATGGCTGACACTGTTTCTAGGTTGTGAATGATAAGCTTTTAGAAGAATGTAGAGATGGCACTTAAACACTGTTGATGGGGACATAAATTAGTACAAACTTTATGACAAACAACATGGTACTTCCTCAAAAGTACCATGATACCTATGACACAATGCAGCAACACACAACTGAGTGTACAATCCAGCAACACACAACTGAGTATGTTTCCAAAGGAAATAAAATAAGAACAATGAGGAGAGGGGCTGGAGAGATGGCTCAGTGGTTATAAAAGCAGTGACTGCTCTTCCAGAGGTCCTGAGTTCAAATCCCAACAACCATATGGTGTCTTACAACCATGTGTAATGGGATCAGATGCCCTCTTCTGGTGTGTCTGATATACAGTGTACTCATATACATAATTTAAAAAAAAACAATGAGGAAATGTCAGAACTCCTGAAATTACTGCAGCACTATTCAGGACAATCAAAAGATAGAATCAACTTAGGTATCGATCAACAAATAAATGGATGTATAATAGATATAAATGTGTAAATCTATAACAAGAATAGGCAATGGAATCCATATATAAGAAAAAAAACAAAATCTTGCCACATCTGGCAACATGAATGAGCATGGGGTGCATTATGTTATACAAAATAAGCCATGAGGAGGGAGATAAATAGCACATGCTCTTGCTCATATGTGAAATCTCAAAAAAACTAATTTTATAGGAGAGTAGGATGGTAGTTCCCAGGGAGAAGAAAGAATATTGGATACAGATTATATATTAATTTGGACAGAGAGGGCAAATGCCTGAATAGAGAAACACATAGTAACAGAATACAGGAGGTGACTGCTTAAATCGGGGACTGGATGTAAAGAGCAGGAAGAGAAGTACCAAACTGGGGCTGTGACATTATGGAGTTTTCTCTTGGGTGATAAAAATGTTCCACAGTTGATAAGAGTGATGGCTATGCAATTAGTGAATATACCAAAACTACTGGATCGTATATTTATAACGAGAGAGTTTCATTTGAGTTATGTTTTAATAAAGTTGTCCAGAGTTTTAAGCAAAGAGAGAGTCCCACTGAAACACATTATAATCAATTCTCAAAAGGCAAAAACGGAATTCTGAAAGCAGAATGACTCATCACATACAAGCACATTCAATGACACTACAAGCATATCTCTCTTAAGACTTTGCAAGTCTCAGTGATACATAGAGAGTGCTGACACTAGAAAACAGCTAACACACACACACACACATACACACACACACACACACACACACACACACACACACACACACACACACACACACACACCAGAGGACTCCCCGGTCTGGCCTCAGAGAGAGAAGGGCCTAATCATGGAGAGACCTGAGGCCCCAGGGAATGAGGGTGCAGGGATGGGGACACCCTCTTGGAGACAGGGAAGAGGAATGGGATGAGGAGCTGTGGGAGGGCAGAGGACCAGAGGGGGTTACCAACTAAAATATAAAAAAATAAAAGTACTAAAAAAGAAGGTGAGAGGAGAGGACCAAGCTCCACAAAGTTGTCCTCTGCTCTTTGACTTCTATACATGTGCCAAGGCAGGCATGTGCCCCGACATGTACACATCATGCATGCATATATATTTTATATATATATATATGTATGTACATATATATATATATATATCATCATAATCAATGACATCTAATTTTAAAAGAAACAAAAAATTTGATTGCTGGTAGCAGAAAAATCTAGTATTTTCTCTAGTTGTAAAAAGTTTTCTAACAGCCTTGGGTCAGTGGCTATGATGATAACCTGTAAATTTCAACTTGCTGCATGGAGAAACTCCTACAGAATTAGTGAAGCGCACCTCTAGATGAATCTCTGACAGTATTTCTCAGGAGGACAACATAAGAAAGCTACTTGGAGGAAAGGGCTGCCCTGACAGTGATCTTAACACCCAACCGTCTGAGACCACAGGTGGACAGACATAAAAGAAGAAAAGCCGCCGACTCAGGCACACTCCACTCTCTGAGCCAACTGTTCATTGCTGCTGCTTTTGCTTCTTTGGACATTAGACTCCATCAAGACTCCTTAGTCTTACAACATGGACTTCCAACATCCAAGGAGCTTCAAGTCTCAGACTAGAAGTGCATCATTGGAGTTGGGGATTTAGCTCAGCGGTAGAACGCTTGCCTAGCGAGCGCAAGGCCCTGGGTTCGGTCCCCAGCTCCGAAAAAAAGAAAAAAGAAAAAAAAAGAAGTGCATCATTGCCCACCCCAACAGTTCTGAGTTTTCGAGGTTCTAGAACTGAGCAGCTCTCAGGTACTCTGCCTTTCCAGCATATTAAAAGCCACTTTTGACCTATGACCCCTCCAGTCATGAAACCCAGTCCAACAAACTCACTGGTTCTGACCCTAAAGAACATTCCTTCAACTACATCCCAATGACTCTAAAACTTTGGGTCCTTTCTTCATGGTAACAAATAACAAATCATGTCAGCATATCACATTTGCATTAAGAGACAGTGTTGACTTTTGTGCTAAATATCATGACTTGCCAGAAACTTTTAGAAATTTTCTTCTGTGTCATGTACTAGAACTGCATTATACACCATTTCCAGTTTCAAGGAGAGCTAAGACAGTTTTGTAGGTTTTTATACTTTTTAAATATAGACTGCAAGAGAAAAGGAAATTGAAAATATCTGTTGGGGACCCCAAAAAGTAGGGTGCACATTTTCAACTACTCAACCTTTCAAACATATCTTACATGTAATATATTTGCCTCTTCCCTAAAGAAGGCAATTCTAAAGCCTCATCTAACTAATTATCAAAACAAACTCCGAACTAAGAGTCTTCAAAAGCAAACAAAGATACATCATGTGTAGTGGTGAGTGAATCACTGTGAGCCACTGACCTATGTACTCAAACGATTCAATAAGCAACAAAGGAAAAGGTGACTTCAGTAACAAATTCAAAACCAGAGGAATGGGAATGTATGGTGTCAACTGTCCATAGTCCACAGCAAAGCCTATAGAAGAATGACATTGTTCCCTGTTCACCTGTCTAGCTACCCCAATTCAGTCACTCAAGAAGCCTTTCATCACTGTCATCTGTATCCCTGACTCTATCCTTGATGAGGAAAACCTTTACTCATTATCACCCTTGTGGGACTAGTGCTGACGTATATGCTTTGGGGGAACTGAAAAGCTTGTATGTCCACTGCTAATATGAGTATAGCTTGGTGTATTCCTGTGGGGCAGAAGAAATAGTATTTGCTATCAAGGTTAGTTGCTTTAACAATTAGATTTAACAATTCAAGTGGTTGTTAAATTTAAATTCATTAAAATTGAATTTACTCATCAATAATATCAATAAAACCTTCCTCAAATGTTTAACAGCTACGTGTGAGTACAACCTTCTGTGTAAAGAGTCACAAAATGGTCTGTCCAGCTTTATTTGCATGTTCCAAATCCATACAAACTAATACATGTTATCTATTATTCACCTCTTAGCTAACTATAGACTGATAAGTATATAGTTAAATGTAAAACAATGACTTCGTGGAGTTTACAAAGCAAATATGACACATCACTTGTAATTAATTTCAATGGTTACATTATGTCATCAAGAAATACTACAATAGCTGATATAATTTATACTTTTCAAAAATGTTATAACACATATATGATGTGAATTCGTGTATACTGCTGTGAAGTGAGGGTTGCTCTAAAGCTTTAAATACAGCAAGATATGCAGCTAAGTCATTTTCTTCCTGCATTAAAATAATGACTATTAGACGACAAGGTTAACAGGACCTAAACCAATAAATCAAAATCTTTACAGAAGTTTAATAATGTTTCAGACAGAACTTAAAGGAAGGGGTAATCATTCTTATCCCAAATTTGATGTCTGTTTCGTGTTTACCCCCAAGCATTTCAAAGGACATCTCAGTACTTTGTATTAATGTGGTAACTCTTAAATACCCAAGTAAATGGTACCTTTGCGGCAACTTTCACAGCCAGTGATAATGGGAGCCATTCACTGAAAATAAGTTATCCCACTTAGTGAAAATTCCTTCTGCTGGCTCCCAGAGATAACTGGGAGACTCAGGGGAGGACCTGGCCAATTATCCCAGAAAAATGCTGCCTCATCCAAAACTGGAAGCTCATAGTGGACCCAAGACATCTTTAGGTTACTTTTAAAAATAAAAGAAAGAAAGAAAAAAGCTATTTTATTCTAATTAAGCCAATCTTCAGGTAGAAAGGGCTTCTAAAATACGAACATGAGCTCTGCCATTAGCAACCCAACTTCCACTCCAAAATCACTGAAATATTCATGGGTAAAATTAACTCTTACAAAACCCTTCTTCTACCTGAGAAATAAACAGCGGGGAGCTACCACAGACACAAGTTACCGGGTGATCTTTTTCTGCACGTTTATAATGTTGAAAAATAAATCCTAAGCTATGACTAATTACACAGTGTAAAGAATGAATGACCTGTCGCTAGAAGCCATGTTTATTTAAGCTGATTTTAGACAGTGAGAATGTTACTGATCAGAACATGAAAACTAGATTTCCACCATTAAATTTCCAATTTCCAGGATAGGAGCCATGTTATAAAGAAAAAAAAAAAACAGATAGTAGTTAGACCATTATGTATGCTATATTAACTCCAAACACAAAAGTTGCCATAGAGACTCTAAAGGTGATTAACTCCATGGGTTGTCTATCTGTGGGTAACTGTGGTAGGAAACAGGTGGTAGAAAGCCTCTGGGTTCTCTAAGAATCACCGCCAAACAAAAATGACGCACAGCTTGTGAGGTAATTGACCTGTTAATCTTCAACACGGCCCCTAAGGCTGTTAGGATTTCTACAGAATTTTTAAAAGAAAGGGAAATAATTATATTGTCCTTTCTTCTACTCTGAGATTTCATTCCAAATCCATGTTCAGTATTTGCCACAAGATAAATTGTTGCCAACTAAGTAGCTGAAGACTATCAAAGGAAGTGGTTCCCGCTGGTTTAAAAACATGGTACTGCTTAGAAGACTTTAACTACTTTGAATGTGGGCCACTTGAAACTCAAAAATTTGAAACAGCTCAAGGCTGAGTTTGACTCATCAAAAGTTATCAGAATAGAAATACTGTTCTTTATATGCAGACTCACCAGTCTCTAGAGCAAATCTAAATGCAAATCAGACATTTATGAAAAATGTCACTAACTCCTCAAACTGTTGAGATAAACAGAAATATATTAAATATTTATGATAAACACAAGAGGCATGTTTCAGTGAGCCCACTTTCAATTTTAGTTTGTTGTTATAGTCATAGACTAGGCATTGAGTTGGAAACTTTATAAAAGATGACCAATATGAGAGTGAGTTTAGGCAAACATGTAAGGCACTGACCATAATACACAATGCTGTGAGGTCATAAGTGCAAGGCCAGCCCCCGCCTTCCCAGGGTCTTGAGAATGGCAGAATTGGATGAACGCAACATCAGTAGGTGGCAAATGTTTTCCACCAGAGACACAATAACAAAGTATTAATTTGTAAAAACTCAGGGATCTATAAAGAATGGATATTTTCATCTCTAATTCAATGAAATGCAAGTTGTTTTATCAGTAAAATCAGCAAGCTTAAATATGCTATACTGTTTAGCAACTGTCATGCAATAACCAACAAAATACATAGAAGGATAAAATTAAATTCAACTATAAAATTAAATTGGCAATAGTAATAAGAAAAAGTATATTAGACAGAAAGAAAAAGACTCTAACCACTTTGTCCTCCTGGTGTGAATATCCACGAAAGCAAGTTTAAAAAGACAGAAAAGACAAAACAAAAAAAAAAAGGAATGATTAATTCCATTATTAACTGAGAGCAGATCTTAAGAGTTCATTAGTGAAATAGAAGTCAGAAAATGTTTACACTTTGACTCAATTCTAAAATTTCAACTTTATATTAGGAGGGAAATTTTCCCATTTATTTCATTAAATTCAAATAAAAGCATGCCAAATATCATAATATATTGATATAAACAAAATAATTTCCATAAAAGCAGTTAAATAACCAAATATCAGAAAAGAGAAAATGCCCTTTCACAATTCAACCTTAACTAAATCCTGAACTCAAGGAAAAAATTTAGAAATATTTACATATAAAAATGATAAAATATAGCATTGGTCAATTCATCAACTACCAAAAGTAGACAAAATGAAGTATTACATGAATTACGCATATCTGCTTCATAAATAATGTATTAACTTAGATTTTCCTAAATCTTATATAAATGAAAATAAAAATTAAAAACTCATGATAAAATATTATATTTGGCAATTGTGGGTCTTAGTCCCAATATTGTAAATGTAGAAACAAAACAAAGAAGATGCATATAGTCAAGTCACTAAAAGGTAAATAATCAAAAAGGCATCTTGAGGAAGGAGATACATTGAAGGATAGGAAATAGTGACAGATAGCTAAAATGAAAGTAGATAGGTGGAGTCCAGGGCGGAAAGGCTTAAGCAGGTAGAGGTACCAGGATATGGAGAAAATAGGGGAGAGAGAGCTAACCCAAAGAAAGACTATGTGGAAGAGGCCATATGGATGCCTACAATCTCATAATTCAAAAATATATTTGGAGGGTTAGTAGACTATATAAAGCATTTTAAAAATTGGGGGAGTACTGGAGTTTAAGTGATTAAGTAGGGTTAATGCAGTTGATGGGAACTAAACTCAGAACTTCTAGAAGAACAGGCAGTAACTACTGAGCCATCTCTGGGTTAAACAAAACTAAGGATGCTTTCTTTTTAAGCTTTATGAATATAATTAGGAAGCTAAGTATAAAATATAACTGTATCTTTATTTAAGAGTTCAAACAGAATTATTCCACATAGGTGAATCATGCCACTTCCAGAAGATTTGGTTTATTAAATGAAAATCATAATTCAAGATATGGTATATTTCTCTACAAGTTATGCTTCAGAGAAGCTCCAAAGGTTTCCAGAACAAAGTAGACGACTGCTACTGGCCTTGGTTACCCACCGAACCTACATGTTAAGACTTTTGCTGAAGACATGACACGGTATGCCTATAGAGCATAGAGAAACCAATCTTAAACTAACCAAGAAACATCTTCCCTGTAGGCTAGCACTCCTAGTGCCAGAAGTTGCTATGCAGTTTCTAGGGAAGAAAATATATGAATGGCCCAACCCAGCGCTGCACCCTGCATACTATAAAACCAACTTATTAGGTTAAGTGGCCCCACTGATGTAAGAGGGGCACAATTTTTATGGGCTAATTAACAGCTCTTGGTTGGATTTGACACTGCTCCATAAGAAGTGTCATGCCCCGTAGTGTAACACGGCTCAAATGCCTATGTCTTTGAAGACAGTCAAGGAGGGCCACTAGGACCTGTTGTTCCTATTTTGATAAATGCCCATGTCATCAAACTGCCTTCTAAATATCTGTTTACACATGAAGACTTGGGCTTTTCTCAACCTTTGACAAAGAAACTTTTTGGCAATGATTAGCAGTCAATAGAAATACACAAAACTAGTCAGTGTGCAGAGAGGAAGACACTGAGTGTCCAACTCTTAACAGGACATCTTTATCAATAATCACCAACACTGTGGGGGAGAAGGCAGAAAGCAAAAGCTGAAGGATGAGGAAGAGCACTGTAACACACAGTCATCTATCTACTTACACAAGAACTACACAACAGACCCAGCCGGGATTCTCACCAGGCAGGAGGGAGTCTCTAGGCCCCACCCTCACTGAAGAGACATTGAGAGAGAGCTGCTGGTGAGGAAGATTCTTTTATTTAATGTGTCCCCAGCCCCACTAGTCTATTCCTCTGCCCCATACCTTTTGATTTTTGAGAAGGTCTAGTTGTGAGACATTTGAGGGAAGGCAGGGAGGATAGGATAGACATATGGTTAAGATTCACTGTATAAATGTATAAAATTCTCTAGGATAAAGAAAATTATTATTAAAAAAGTAAAATTCCAGAGCATGTCCAATTGACAGAGGTCAATGCTAGCAGCAAACCACTGAACTGAGAACAGGACCCCCTTGGGAGGAATAAGAGGAAGAATTGAAAGAGCTGAAGGAGCTTGCAACCCCATAAGAACAACAATGCCAACCAACCAGAGCTCCCAGGGACTAAACCACTACCAAAAGACTATCCATGGACTGACCCAGGGCTCCAACTGCATATGTAGCAGAGAATAGCCTTGTTGGAGCACCAGTGAAAGGGGAAGCCCTTGGTCCTGTCAAGGTTGGACCCCCAGTGTAGGGGAATATTCGGGGGGCCAGTAAGGAGGATGGATGGGGGAATACCCGTATGGGGGAGGGGGAGTGGATGGGGGCTTATGGACAGGAAACCAGGAAAGGGAATAACATTTGAAATATAAGTAAAGAAATAAATCTAATAAAAAAAGTGAAAAAAAGTAAAATTAAATGTTTAAAACATGATGATGATATGGATCCCAAAATACCATGCCTATGATATATACATCAATATTTTTCTTCCGTTCATTCATTCAACAGTTAACACACTGATCTACTGCATACCAAGTACACAGAAACATACTGAGTAGACAAAGTGAATTTAAGAGATGCAATCAATTAACAATAAAATTCAAGAATACTAGATTAGAGATCTGTATAATCCAGTGTAATAACACAGGAGTAAGTAGTTAATTCATACAGAATTTCCTAAGAAGGATCACAGGGGAGATAATGCTTATGGTGACCAAAACAACTGTCCATCAAGTAGGTAAGGGTTTTAGAGTGAGGCCGAGAGGGAAGAGTATTTCTGACAGTCGTAGTATGATGAGCTAACGCATAGCAGACATAGACAAGTGCTCACAGTGTGGTTTGTTTGGGACATGGAGAACAAAGTGAAGTTTTCCTAAGGTTATCCAGGAGACAGACCATGACACTCTTCATGGTATAGTGACTTAAGTCACTCAAGAGATAAGGAGTTGCTACTGCAAAATGTGTTTGAGAAGCCAAGACTAGAGCAGACAGACCAGTTAGAAGACTAGAATTAAATGATATTCTACAGAGACACCACCAGTAGTTTACATTTAGAAACAAAAATAATAAATTTTTAAAACTTGTGGGGAAAGAGTGATAAAGAAATCTGAGACCGAGGTGACAACTTGTATTAATACTATTTTAAAAGTTAAAAATTTCAGGAGGAAATCTGAGCATTAGTCCAAAAATAAAAATGATATAGGAAATCAAATTAGGAAAATGGAAAATCTAAGACATTTATAAAAGAATTATAAAAATATTTCAAAAGACTGAAATGTCTTACTTCTTTTATGGATATTAATTATTTTATTTTAAAACAGCTTAATAGTAAGTATTGGTAATATGTTTAATATATGATTTCATTGTTAATTGTTTGGGGCTAATATTTGAAATTTTAAATGATTTAATAGGAGTATCTTAAACTATCATATGTCTCTGTTATGATTAGAATTTCTACAGATAATGTTAATCTCCCCATATATTCTAAATAGTATTTCCTAACTTGAAACTCACCCTTGCTACTGATCGATACAGTAATAATTGAGGAGCTCAAGTTCGCCAAGAGTTTGAGAGCAAATAGCTAGTAGATGCAGTTCTCAAATGCGCACGTGACCAGAACTTGTCCTACTGTGCATTCAGTCGTCGTTCTGGTCTCCAAAATAAACCCAATAATTACTGGCTTATTTAGAGTCTTAGAGTCTTATACACCCTCAAGTTAACATTAAAGTTTAAGTGTTTATAATAAATTTTCAGGGGTATTATTAATAGATGTGATTAAATACATGTTTATCAGATCTTGGTACTACATACTTAGTAGTAGTATAAGAAAAATGTCAACCATGCACTCTATGTGACAAATCAGTACCTGTTGTCAAGCCATCAGACAAATCTAACTTTCAAACACCGTCCTACTCATTTTTAATTAAATAATTGTCATTGTGGGATACTTGGAAATTCAACTTCTTTCCAAAATTTAATTCTACAAACCATGAATGATGCAATAGAATCCTGTGAAAGATTTATTTAATTATATAAATTTGCTTTGTCCATTCCTCAAATTTTGGTAAACCATAGGTTTCTAAAATAGTAGTATTTTCAATACTTTCATATTATATATGTGAGAAAATGATAAAAAGAAAGCTTAACTCACAATATATACTACATACAATAATGAAAATTAATGGCACTTCTTGATTAGTTTTTAAATTTCTCAAGCAATAGAAATACTGCTTTACTTCATCTAGTAGTAATACATTTATCAGGTATTTCAAGAATTGTTTAGTAGCACAAATCTTGATGTTATAAGATATTAAACCCAGAAGAAACCTTAGAAACTATTTATATTACTTCTTTTATTTTGCAGATTATAAAAAAGAACTATAAGATGAAGTGTGCCCTTTTAAGTTCTTCTATTAAAGCTAATCAATGTAATCCTGAAAATTCTCACAGAATAATCAAACAGATGGAAATTAATTATACACATGGCAATCACTTTTTCCTCCCAAAAGGTAAAAGAAACAATCTTTCATATTTTGAAGCTTAGACTAATCCTTATTTTAAATTACCTTTAATATCTCTGCAATTCAATGTCTTTCACAATTAAATTGGTACAAAATAACGTTTCCTTATCTTTTCATTTGATTAAACTCATGCAATTTTTACTTGTTAAGAAAATGTCATCTAAGGAAAAACTTAACAAGAGCAGTACTCCATATCACATCTTGTACTAGTGTGTCCACATGACTAGCGCCTGTGTTGTATCTTTTACTAGCGTGTCCATACAACTAGTGGTTTTGGTTCTTTCCACGTCCTCACTGTACCTCAGCAGATGTAATGAATTGCTAAGGATGGTGCCATATGAAAGGGCCAGAAAGTTACAACAAACGGTCATTTTATTGTGTTCTCCTGGAAGATTGCAAAAAGAATTTTAATAGCTTTATAACTAAATATAGATGTATAAAATATTTGTATTTTCTATAAGGATAATCTGACAATATTCCACTGAGCTCAATTCTTTGGGGCTAGCATAAGTCAAAATGTGCATTCAGCAACTGTTGAGAGCAAAAACCTGTAACATGAAAAGCAGCTGAGCATTTACAAGATCAAATTTAAAAGCATAAGTTGAACATTGTAGTTTTTTATCTTAGAACTTGGATGATTTCACCCATTCTATTCAATGAATGCCTTTCAACATAAATTAAGACTATTACAGCTCCCCTACTTGAATGAAAATTTAGAAATATTAAAAAAGAAACTCAGGGCTGTCTTCCACAAATTAAAATCTAAACTGTTTTTTATTGTCTTTTACTTTCATGACATCAACCTCAGATTAAGGGGTAAGAATAAGGAAGAGGAGGAGGGATGCAACTGGGGGAGTGGAGGGGACAGGGAGGGAGGGAGGGGGAGGGAGGGAAAAGAGTGGGACACATACTGCCTCTGGCATCTTCCTTGTTCAATAAACCTTCTCATGCAGGTTACCTAAAATATAGAGAGATTTAAAGTTGTGCACAATGTAACATTTTCAAGGAATATTTCAATATTTTACTGTAATTAATTGATTAGGACTTTTATTCACTGCAAGGTTATCTATCATACATTAGAAACTAAGATTTGTATTTTCAACCAATTAAGCTATGTTCAGATGTTATCAGATACTTCTGGTTTGGGTCTAAGTTGAGTACCAAGGGTGAGATCTTCCCTCCTGCCTGAAAAGCAGAAAAGCATGGAATAATCTGCTATTTGGTTTAAAGTTCTGGGATTAGAGATCATGTACACTAGGCAAGCACTCTATCACTGGACTGTGTCTGCGGTCCTGTTTCGCTTTCCCAGGCTCAGAGAACTCTGAGTGGGGGAAGGTGCTAATATGATAAGAGCCAAAGGCTGGGAGTGCTGGAGTGAAAGTATCTTCCCAACATGACAAGACACTCACAAAAGCATAGCAGCTGTGGTGGTTGGTAAAAGATCTGCAGTGTCAGTCTAGTGAACAGTCCAGCATGAAGTGAGGAAGGAGCCAGTGGCTCCTGCCTTGTGCTAAGGAGCTCCTGCCCATTGATGGCTGCTGGTGGGGGAGGAAAAGTGTTTTTGAAGGATATGGCCCCTTCCAGTGTACCATGCTCTCCTGAAGGATCCCAGCATATGGGCGACACAAGGAGATTCAGGAGAGCTGGAGGGGAGAGGGAGTAAAAATGGTCAAAATGCGTATAAGCATGTATACAATCTCAAATAATAAATTTTAAATATTGTATTTTTAAAGTGATTAAAATAAGGCAACAAAGGACAATACAGGTCTCAGACAGACTGTGAGATGAGCTGTGTAATAATCTCGGAGCTATACTATTCGAGAGTCCCCAGGACAGTAAGAGGAAGCGTCGGTAGAGCCGGAAGATGGCTCAGAGGAGACTGGGAGGCTGCTGAGAAGATTCTGTAAGGAATTATTAACTTAAGGAAAATAAAAATATTTACATTGGAATATGAGAGACTAAAATATTCCTTCCAAGGAATTAGGAGCATTTGATTCCTCCATCAGAGAAGAAGGGGGTATTAAAACCTTGCTTTCCCCATAAGAAAATACAAAATTCAACCAAATAAAGTAGAAGTAATGAGAATCAAAACATAATTTAGCAATGGAGAAAATTCAAATAAGAAGTTGGTTCCTTAGATCAATAAAACTATCAAATAGGGGTTGGGGATTTAGCTCAGTGAAGGCCCTGGGTCCGGTCCCCAGCTCCAAAAAAAAGAAAAAGAAAAAACCTATCAAATATATAGCCAAATTCAACAGAAAAGAAAGATTTGAATTAGCAAAATCTGAAATGATATAACAACAAAAAAGAAATTATATAACAATAGTCCTGATTCTATGCATATTTTAAAATAATGGAATACTATGAAAATTTTTACATCAATAAATTTTATAATTTATGTGAAACTGGACAGATTCCTTGAGAGATATAATTAAGAGAACGTATTCATAAATCCAAAAAACTTTGAATCAACTAAAATTTTTAAGGTATATTTTAAAACCTTCCCACTGAATAAAGACTGCATGCCCAGATAACCTTACAAATAAAATCTAATGAATATTTTAATAATTAAAATAGTGGACTCACGTCACGGAGTGGCATCAGCAAGTGAGATAAACCAGCCCTGTGCAAATTCTCCCATGGCACTAGAGAGGATAAATTACTTCCTAACCCTCTCCATGACAGCAGGTGATACTAATTCCAAAGTCAAGGAAAGAGAACTGCAAACCAGACACAGTAATGTATAAAATGAATTATCTATGATGACCAAATGGAGTTTATTCTAATATTACAAAGTTGTTTCAATATACATGACCATATTTTAAAAAGGAAAAAATAAAAATTAATCTCAGTAGATGGCAAAAGGCATTTGGGAAAGTTCAATGACTAAGATCTTTAAAAAAATAATTCTTAGCAAATTTGTAATAGATGGTACCTATGAAAAATTATAAGTAACATTATACCTAATATTGGGTAACTGAATACATCACTCTTAAGACTAAGGATGTCTGCTCATATCACGTCAATTTAAAATTATGCCAATGTATCAATTCATATGTAAATAGACACACGCGCGCGCGCGCGCGCACACACACACACACACACACACACACACACACACCTCTGTTGAGTGTTTATCTTTTACTGTTTATTGTAATGTTAAGTGCTGGCCTCCAAAATCTACTGTAGGCATATAGCCTCTGGAACCCACTCCCAAGTTGATTCTGATTGGTGAATAAAGACAACAGCAGCCAGTAGCTGAGACCATGTGGATGGAGAGGAGAAGACGAGAAGACATGCAGGAAAAAAGAAAGGAGGGCCACCATAGGCTAAGAGCCAAGAGAACATGGCCCAGAAGGTTGTCTAATTTCAGCTAAGAGCAGCCCAGATGAAACATAGTAATTAATAACTTGGGTTATGGATAAGAGGTATATTCTAACAACATAGAGGGTAGGCAGTTGCCCGTCCAACTACTGTGCTGCTTAAGACATACTAAAGTAAAAAAACTGTCTGTATGCACGTCTTTTATCTGGGAACATAAATCATTAAGGCAGGTAGAAACCCTGGGACAAAATTTTTTTCAATAATATAACTACATATATTCATATATATATGTATATATTCATAAATATATACACACATACATATATATGCACATACATTTACATATACATACATAAACACATACATGCACACATACACATACATGCACACACAAACATTCATCAAGTAAACCAATAATGGATTAGTACTGCGCAAACAAAACATTGAGAGAAACAGGAAAATGAAGACAAGAAATCACACAGGAGAACTAATTTCCACAATTATTCCCAGATAATGCACATAAAGATTGAGCTCTGTATGTAAGAACTATCTAAGCAATTAGTGTGCTGATAAGATGTTAATTAGGAAAGAAATTCAAAAGAACATAGTGAAAAGAGCATTTGTAACACTGGTTTCACTAGTTTAACAATGTATTCTATGAGTATCACATAGTCACTAAAGTGAATAAGGAAGAGAAGTTTAGTATAAATATGAAATGAGATCTTTCTTTTTTTTTTTCTTTTTTTTTTTTCGGAGCTGGGGACCGAACCCAGGGCCTTGTGCTTGCTAGGCAAGCGCTCTACCACTGAGCTAAATCCCCAACCCCGAGATGAGATCTTTTAGTTCCATCCTGAATGTTATTTCATAATAAACTCAAAGAAAAAAAGCACATGATCATCTCATTAGATGCCCAGAAACCATTTGACAAAATTCAATATCCCTTCATGTTAAAAGTCTTGCAAAGATGAGGAATTCAAGGCCCAGACATAAACATATTAAAAGCAATATACACCAAACCAGTAGCCAACATCAAACTAAATGGAGAGAAACCTAAAGCAATCCCACTGTAATCAGGGACTAGACAAGGCTGCTCACTCTCTCCTTACCTATTCAATATAGTACCCAAAGTCCTATACAAAGCAGACAACAAAAGGACTTCAAAGGGATAAAAATGGGAAAAGAAGTCAAAATATTACTATTCGCAGATGATATGATAGTATATTTAAGGTGACCCCAAAAGTTCTAAAAGGGAACTCCTATACCTGAAAAACAACTTCAGCAAAGTGGCTGGATATAAAATTAACTCAAATAAAGAAGTAGCCTTCCTCTACTCAAGGATAAACAGGCTGACAAAGAAGTTAGGGAAACAACACCCTTCACAATAGTCACAAATAACATAAAATACCTCCATCTGACTCTAATCAAGAAAGTCAAAGATCAGTATGACAAGAATTTCAAGTCTCTGAAGAAAGAAATTAAGAACTCAGAAGATGGAAAGACCTCCCATTCTCATGGATTGGCAGGATTAATATAGTAAAAATGGCCACCTGCCAAAAGCAATCTACAGATTCAATGCAATCCCCATCAAAATTCCAACTCAATTCTTCATAGAGTTAGAAAGAGCAATTTACAAATTCATTTGGAATAACAAAAAAAGAAAAAGAAAAAAAAACCAGAATACCGAAAACTGTCCTCAACAATAAAAAAACTCGAGCTCTCTGTACCCAAATTCCATGGGGAAGAAAGCTGGACTCTCAGAAGTGCAGACAATCCTGAGAGCTCAGGGGATTCCATCACTTCTGCTCACATTTCTGGCCCAAGAGGAAACCATCTAGTACCTTCTGTGCTCTATGGGCACAGGAACCTAGGAGCAGTCAGGAGCAGGAACCTTCCAGTTTCTGCTGGCGCCTGGAACTGAACTGAACTGGTCCCACAGCTGAAAGCCTTGCCAGGAGTGCCAACAAACCTGAGAGCAGAGATAAAACCAACTCTTCTGCTACACGTGACCAGTCTGGTGGCCTCTGGACACACAAAGGTGGGAAGAGTCTGAGATAGGACACTTCTGGTTTCTGTCTGCACCCCAATATAAAAGCCAGTCAACAAGAACGCTGACACACCTAAGAGCAGAGGTGTGTCTTCTGCTTCAGGCGATCGACCTGGAGGCTTGAGGACACACAAACCCAGGAGCTGCTCTCCGTTCCCAGATCCAGCTGAAAGAAAACAGGTCTACATGAGTGCTGACACACAAGCCTACTGGAAGGACAAGCCACTGTCAGAGACAGCAAGATAACTTAACACCAGAGACAACCTAAGGGCGAGAGGCAAGCACAGACACCTAAGCAACAGAAACCAAGACTACTTGGCATCATCAGAGCTCAGGTCTCCCACCAAAGCAATTACTGGATATCGAAACACACTGGAAAAGTGAGATTCAGATTTGAAATCACATCTCATGATAGAGAATTACAGGACAACACAGGTAAACAATTAGAAGCCCTCAAAAAGGAACCAAGAAAATCCCTTAAAGAATTACTGGAAAACACAACCAAACAGGTGAAGGAATTGAACAAAACCATGCAGGACTTAAAAAATGGAAATACAAGGCTGCTCACTCTCTCCCTACTTATTCAAATATACTTCTCAAAGTCCTAGCCAGAGCAATCAGACAACAAAAGATCAAAGGGATACAGATTGGAAAGAAGTCAAAATATCACTATTTGCAGACTATATGATTGTATATTTAAGTGATCCCAAAAATTCCACCAGAGAACTACTAAACCTGATAAACAACTTCAGCAAAGTGGCTGGGTATAAAATTAACTCAACTAAATCAGTAGCCTTCCTCTACACAAAAGAGAAACAAGCAGAGAAAGAAATTAGGGAAATGACACCCTTCATAATAGTCCCAAATAATATAAAATACCTCGGTGTGACTTTAACCAAGCAAGTGAAAGATCTGTATGATAAGAACATGAAGCCTCTGAAGAAAGAAATTGAAGAAGATCTCAGAAGATGGAAAGATCTCCCATGCTCATGGATTGGCAGGATTAATATAGTAAAGATGGCCATTTACCAAAAGCAATCTACAGATTCAATGCAATTCCCATCAAAATACCAATCCAATTCTTCAAAGAGTTAGACAGAACAATTTGCAAATTCATCTGGAATAACAAAAAACCCAGGATAGCTAAAACTATCCTCAACAATAAAAAGACTTCAGGGGGAATCGCTATCCCTGAACTCAAGCAGTTTACAGAGCAATAGTGATAAAAACTGCATGGTATTAGTACAGAGACAGACAGATAGACCAGTGGAATAAAATTGAAGACTCAGAATTGAACCCACACACCTATGGTCACTTGATTTTTGACAAAGGAGCCAAAGTCATCCAATGGAAAAAAGATAGCATTTTCAGCAAATGGTGCTGGTTCAACTGGAGGTCAACATGTAGAAGAATGCAGATCGATCCATGCTTATCACCCTGTACAAAGCTTAAGTCCAAGTGGATCAAGGACCTCCACATCAAGCCAGATACACTCAAACTAATAGAAGAAAAAGTGGGGAAGCATCTCAAACACATGGGCACTGGAGAAAATTTCCTGAACAAAACACCAATGGCTTATGCTCTAAGATCAAGAATCGACAAATGGGATCTCATAAAACTGCAAAGCTTCTGTAAGGCAAAGGACACTGTTGTTAGGACAAAACAGGAACCAACAGAATGGGAAAAGATCTTTACCAATCCTACAACTGATAGAGGGCTTATATCCAAAATGTACAAAGAACTCAAGAAGTTAGACTACAGGGAGACAAATAACCCTATTTAAAAATGGGGTTCAGAGCTAAACAAAGAATTCACAGCTGAGGAATGCCGAATGGCTGAGAAACATCTAAAGAAATGTTCAACATCTTTAGTCATAAGGGAAACGCAAATCAAAACAACCCTGAGATTTCATCTCACACCAGTCAGAATGGCTAAGATCAAAAACTAGGTGACAGCAGATGTTGGCGGGGATGTGGAGAAAGAGGAACACTCCTCCATTGTTGGTAGGACTGCAGACTAGTACAACCATTCTGGAAATCAGTCTGGAGGTTCCTCAGAAAATTGGACATTGAACTTCCTGAGGACCCAGCTATACCTCTCCTGGGCATATACCCAAAAGATGCCCCAACATATAACAAAGACACATTTTCCACTATGTTCAGAGAAGCCTTATTTATAATAGCCAGAAGCTGGAAAGAACTCAGATGCCCTTCAACAGAGGAATGGATACAGAAAATGTGGTACATTTACACAACGGAATACTACTCAGCTATCAAAAACAATAACTTTATGAAATTCATAGGCAAATGGATGGAACTGGAAAATATCATCCTAAGTGAGGTAACCCAATCACAGAAAAACACACATGGTATGCACTCATCGATAAGTGAATATTAGCCCAAATGCTTGAATTACCCTAGATGCCTAGAACACATGAAACTCAAGGATGACCAAAATGCAAATGCTTCACTCCTTCTTTAAAAGGGGAACAAGAATACCCTTGGCAGGGAATAGGGAGGCAAAGTTTAGAACAGAGGCTGAAGGAACACCCATTCAGAGCCTGCCCCACATGTGGTCCATACATATGCAGCCACCAAACTAGGTAAGATGGATGAAGCAAAGAAGTGCAGGCTAACAGGAACCGGATGTAGATCTCTCCTGAGAGACACAGCCAGAATACAGCAAATACATAGGTGAATGCCCTCATTAAACCACTGAACTGAGAACAGGACCCCCATTGAAGGAATCTTAGAAAGGACTGAAAGAGCTTGAAGGGGCTTGAGACCCCATATGAACAACAATGCCAATCAACCAGAGCTTCCAGGGACTAAGGCAGTACCCAAAGACTATACATGGACTGATCCTGGGCTCCAATCTCATAGGTAGCAATGAATATTCTAGTAAGAGCACCAGTGGAAGGGGAAGCCCTTGGTCCTGCCAAGACTGAACCCCCAGTGAACGTGATTGTTGGGGGGAGGGTGGTAATGGGGGGAGAATGGGGAGGGGAAGCCCATATTGGACGGGAAAGGGAGGGGTTGGGGGAAAGGGAATAACAATTGAAATGTAAATAAGAAATACCCAAGTTAATAAAGATGGAGGGAAAAAAAGAATTTAGACTCCAGAGAATCAAATAACCCTATTAAAAATAGGGTACAGAGATAAACAAAGAATTCTCAACTGAAGAATATCGAATGGGCAAGAAGCACCCAAAGAATTGTTCAACATCCTTATTCATCAGGGAAATGCAAATCAAACAACCCTGAGATTCCACCTCACACCAGTCAGAATGGCTAAGATCAAAAACTCAGGTGACAACAAATGCTGGCAAGGATGTGGAAAAAGAGAACACTCCTCCATTGTTAGTGGGATTGCAAGCTGGTACAACCACTCTGGAAAAAAGTCTGGAGGTTCCTCAGAAAATTGGACATAGTACTACCTGAGGACCCAGCTATACCTCTCTTGGGCATATACCCAAAAGATGCCCCAACATATAAAAAAGACACATGCTCCATTATGTTCATAGCAGCCTTATTTATAATAGCCAGAAGCTGGAAAGACCCCAGATGCCCTTCAATAGAGGAATGGATACAGAAAATGTGGAATATCTACACAATGGAGTATCAAAAACAATGACTTCATGAAATTCATAGGCAAATGGATGGAACTAGAAAATATCATCCTGGGTGAGGTAACCCAATCACAAAAAAACACACATGGTATGCACTCACTAGTCCATGGATATTAGCTCAAAAGCTCGGATTACCCAAGATACAATCCACAGAGCACATGAAGCTCGAGAAGAACAACCAAAGTGTGATACATCAGTCCTTAGAAGGGAGAAAGTAAGGAGACAAAGTTTGGATCAGAGACTGAAGGAAAGGCCATTCACAGCCTGCCCCACCTGCGGATACAGCCATATACATACAGCCACCAAACACAGACAATATTGCTAATGCCAAGAAGTGCATGCTGACAGGAGCCTGATATAGCCATCTCCAGGAACCTGAAAGGCTCTGCCAGAGCATGACAAATACAGAAGCGAATTCTGGCAGTCAACCATTGAACTAAGAAAAGGGTCTCTATTGGAGGAATTAGAGAAAGGATTGAAGGAGCTGAAGGGGCTTGCAATCCCATAAGAACAATAATACCTACCAAGCAGAGCTCCCAGGGACTAAACCACTACCCAAAGAGTACACATGGACAGACCCATGTCTCCATCTGCATATGGAGCAGAGGATGGCCTTGTTGGCCACCAATGGGAGGGGAAGCCCGTGGGTCCTGCCGAGGCTGGACCCCCCAGTGTAGGGGAAAATCAGGGCAGGGAGGCAGGAAGGGGGTGGTTGGATGTGTGGGAGAACACCCTCATAGAAGAAAAGGGAGAAGTATGATATAGTTAGACTCAGGGCTAAGAGGGATAGGGGGTTTATGAACGGGAAACCAGGAAAGGGGATAACATTTGAAATGTAAATTAAAAAGAATGTTATTTCATAAGTATGAAAACAAAAACAAAAGTAAAGCTTCCAAAGCTACAAAATCAAAAAACAAATCTCAGAACTAAAATGGGCCTGTTTCAAGCACCCAAGGAAGTACAAAGTTTGTGAACGTATCCTAGAAAGAGAGGAACCTCTGTCAGAGCTCTGCTTCATCATTTGTGTTGCTGTAAGACTCATTCTCAGTCTCTGGATCGAAGTTTTCATTATCCATACAGAGGACAGAACAATTCCTAACGTTCTCAGGGAAATTCAAAGTCGAAGGTCCTGAGTCTAACTATATCATAAGCTGATATGAACAGTTAAGATTACCTTTCACATTCAGAAAAAAATGCAAACCTTTGTCTAACATGAAAGCACGGGTGTTTGTTCTTTGGTTTTAAGCTCAGAAGCAATTTCAGTCGTCTGTTGATTTGAAGGTTAACTACGGCATAAGTAGCACTCCAGTACTGTACCTTGTTTGAGCGTAATGACACTCGACCTCCACAACGAGCACAGAACTTGGTTTGGCAATATGAACAGTTATGGCCGCATCCATCTGCAAATTTTGTCTTGTGGCAGATGCCGCAGGTCGGGGCGTCGCCCTTCTGCTCTTGCTGCTGTTGTGATTCCTCTCCCATTTTCTTGACTTGCTCCTTATACATTTCAAATTGTTGATGCAGCTTTCTGCAGGGAAGGAAAAGGGTTTTAAAAACTGGTTTCCTAATGATCAAAATCACAATCTGTTGACATAATTTTATAATCAAAATACCCAAAATGAGAATAAAAGTATAAAATTTAATCTGAAAACTATAGAATATCTTGCTTACATGGTATATTATGTCATAAATGTTAAAATTAGTTCTATCTTTGATAAACATTAACTGTAAAATCAACTGGTTGTGTTTGTGGAACATTTTCTTGAATATTAAACAAAAACCATTGATTTTCAACAGTTTAGCTTCAGAAATACAAGAAGCCAATTTTATATTCACAAAAAAAGCCATAACCTAGTATCTTAAAACCAGTGAGATACAGTTCCAACTGTACTGAACTAAAGAAGCTTACAGAGAGATAATCTCACAGAGAGAGTTGTGTTCAACAGTCTGAACACAACTTAGCTGCAAAAAGAAAATACTGTGAAATATTATCACCTAACAAATAAAATTATGCAAATAAAGTAACGCCAAGTACACTTTCAAACTAAAAGTCTAGAGCCTAGGGAACTGTCTCAACAATTAAGAGCACTTGCTTAATTGAAAGGAAAAGAGTTTGGCTCCCAGCCCCTACACCGAGTGGCTCAGAATGACCTGTAACTCCAACCACAGGAGCTCTGCAACCCTCTTCTGATATATTGGACACAAACACACACTTGTTCATACTCACATGCATGTGTATACATACACACACACACACACACACACACACACATAAATAAAAATAAAATGAATTTAAAAGAAAACTAGGTCAAAAGAAAAGACATCTAGAAAGATGTTTCATTTACTATTATTAAAAAATTTTTATTACATTTATAAAGACAAATTTAAGTGTTTAATAACCATGATTACTTAAGATTTAAAAAACTAAAAATGATGCCACTCCAATTCTAACAGTGACAAAAGAATGAAAACCTACAAAATTATAACTTATTTTGTGCCCATCAGAAAGCAAATTGTCAGGCAAACAATCTAAATCCAAAGACACTAGTGTAACTGTTAATACACACACAACCACGTCCACTTTACACGGTTCTGGGGACTGAAAGTGAGGTTTCACACATTCTAAGTAAGCATTCTGTCTAAGAAGCTACATCTTCAGAGAGATACTAACAGACTGTGCAATTGTAAGATTCAGCTAACATGACAGCTTCAAACAACCAAAGACCCAGACTCAAAGAAGGCTGCTAATCACCAGGCTTCGCCCACAGACCTTCCTTCCCAAGTGCTCTGGGAGACTTGAAAACAGAGTCAGGAGAAATGAATTCCTACCTCTAGGGAAGTGCATATTGCTGGGTAAACTGTGGCCACTGAGGTACAGACATGATTTTCTGACTTAGATAAAATAATAAAAGCTTTATTTAAGCCATGAGGAAGAAAGTAGCCTCTGTCACTTACGATAAAGACAAAGAGCCATCGAAGCTAAAAACAAGATTTGAGAGAAAAAAAGCCTTTATCCACAATGCAGAAAAGAATCTTGGTTCCACGGACCTACCCAAACACGAATAAAACATCTTTCGTCATTAAGATGTAGGAGGAAGCTCCTGCCTCCAAACTGGATACAGAACTGGAAATCAAAGCATGGATAGGAAAGAGAACTCATGAGGTGACCCATGCTCAAGGCCTGGTAGCTGTCAAGCCTGGAAGGTGAAAAACGTACAGAGAAGACCAGCTTTCCTACAGGGCAATCACTAAACAATAAGCATCACTAGTCAAGTGCTTGTAAAAACTCAAGTGTGTTGGGGGTGCTACATGCAATCCTCATACGAGGGAGTGTGTAAGGACAGCCAGAACATGGAAGCAACCTCTAGTCCTCTAGCATCATTATAAGTGCACGCAAAGGCAGTTCACATTCTTTAAAGAACTGTATGACTATGTTGCACTGAAGACAGTGGTGGCAACAACAAAATTCAAACCTATCTGAATTCTTGATTTGCTTCATGTTTCAACTCTCAACACCAACAGCCTGATGGAAAGGGAATGTCCACCTCAAAAGTGTGCAACTCAAGACACAGCATAAAACAAAATCTAAAAACAAAAGACTAAATAACCTGTGGCAAGAGACATAACAGATTCAGAGACGACACGGATTTGGGAATAATCACATTCTGAAGAAACTGGGGCTGGAACACCGGAGGAATGGAAGAGAGGAAACGGGAATAATATAATTATATTTTAATTAAGTTTTTAATTATTAAGATAAAGAATATATAGAAAAGGTGCACATCCTTCATGGACAATTGGTTATCTAGACTATGTTGTCTTACAGAAAGAAATGAAAGATTCCCTTAAAAGGAAAGAAAAAGGGTTGGGGATTTGGCTCAGTGGTAGAGCGCTTGCCTAGCAAGCGCAAGGCCCTGGGTTCAGTCCCCAGCTCTGAAAAAAAAAAGAAAGAAAAAGGAAAAAAAGGAAAGAAAAAAGGACTCAACTGTAAGCTGCCTATAAGACTCACTTTGCCACCAAGGAAAGGAAGGATAGAGAGAGTGAAAGCAGGACTGAGAAAATACTCCATGAAGGTGGAAATCCACAAAGCAAAGATATCAGACATACCTTATATCTAATAAACTATGCTTAAAACTGTAAAAAGATACAAAGAGTGTTCTAATGTTCTAATAAATTCATACATTATAGTATGTGGACTCTAAGTATGTATACACACAACACTGAAGCAGCAAATAAGGCAAATATTAGGAGATCGCTAATGAAAGAGTAAATATGAGGAATGGCTCTATTAGCTGCCAACAATATATAGAGCATATAAACAGAAGATCAATATAAAATAAAGGTCTTGAAGTGAACTTTAGATCAAATGGGAACTTTAGATCAAAAGTAATATTTCCATACCAAAATAGTACAATACACATTCATTTCAAGAGCATTCATGCACAGCATTCCACAATATGAAACACAAAACAATATGAAATATTTTGAAATTTTCACTAATATGTAAAAATTAACTTATTCATTGTCCATTGCTATAAAGAAGAAAATACTTATAATGTCCCCCAAGACTGGAATCTACAGTCATGTGCCAAATGGTGATCCTTCAACCACAGTTACAAGCCGCACATGTAACATTTGTAGCTTCATGGAATTTGAATATAGCTCTAGCCTAGGTGTATACAGCAGACTATACGGTTTAAGTTTATGCTATTATACTGTATGTTATCTGCAGAATGATGAAGTTATCAAATAATACATTTCTCATAATATGTCCCCACTGTTAAGTGACATACAACTGTAGGGACAAGTACACGTCTTTAAGCCCAGGTTTCACACTACTTCTTGAGTAACCTTCTGAAGTTATCCTGTCTTACTTTTAATCCTTTCCATGTGTCATATGCATTCCATTGCATACTCTCCCTGCCTTAGACCCATATTGCTCTCTAGTCCTATGCCTCTCTATGCATCATCTATCATCTATCTGTCTGTCTGTCATCCATCTATCCATTACATACCTACCTACCTGCCTATCTATCTACCCCAGTATCTGTGTAGCCCAGGTTGGTCTAGAACTCAAGATCCTCCTGCTTAGACACAACAAAGAGAGGACTGCAAGTGTGTGCTATCATGACTAACAAAAGAAAAGATTCTCAAACCTGAAATCATGCCCAAGGCACATACAGCAACAAGAACACTGAAGTCTCACTATGAAACTCAAAAAACACCACATTTTTCTGGCTTCTGATGAAGTTCATTCAAACGGGCTGCCACTCATGCGAATTGCTTTTTTGTATCGTTTATCAAATATTTTAGATTTGACTTTTTATATGTTTCTTCCTGTTTTGAAGGAGTGCTTACATATAATCCTTTATAAACTTAAACACAGAAAAATCTTCTCCAAGTCTGTGGTGTAATTGCTAACTTTGTACTCCGAAGTTGTCAATATATCAATTTCTTCATTCATTATGTGATTTGACTGGTGTGTATGTATGTTTGTGTACGCACAAATATGTACACACATATATGTGTATGCACTTAGCTATGTTACACACAAAAATTCTCCAGTCTCTTTGAATAGCCTCTAATTTTACCACTCATAGCTAAGTTTTTAATCAATCTGAAGTTCATTTCTGTATATGATGTGGTGCAGAGATTTAATCTCAATGTTCTTTATATAGATATTTTACTTCCCGATCATCATTTATTAAGTAGTTAACTTCTCTTCCAAAAATCTGTGATATCAGCCTATCATATATTAAGTTCCATTCTTACATAGATGGACACAATATTGTATTTCATTGGAAGCTGTGTCTGCTCCTACTCCAGAACAACATTGTCAAAACCAAACTTGAAATACATAAAAGGTCCAACCCATCTCAAATACATAAAGTTGAATACATAACTATCTGGTAAGGCAGATCAAAAGTCAATACACTTGTCTGTAAAGGGCTGCATAATATTTTAGGCGTTGCCATTTGTCGGTTGCACAACTCATCACTGGGACATGAAGGCAGCCATAAATAATGTGAAAATAAATCATCTTAGATGTATTCCACTTAAACTTTATGCACAATCCATATTTAGAAAATCTCTGGTATAAATACAACAAAGATATGATATTCTAATTAGAACTACTTTACAAACTAATATTTAAGACATACACAGTAACATAAATACAAACTACGGTGTATGTTCTATATCAATTTCTGCACTAAAAACTCATTAAAGTTAGTATCTTCCAGGGCAAATGTGTTCGTCTCTGTGAATGAACAGGACTTTTAAATTCGTGTTTACAGCTAGTCCATCAAAATCTCATCCCCAGCCTCATGGTTTCGTCTTTGTTATTTTAAACATTTGGTGTAATTTTAAGCTCTCCACAAACTAGTCATTTACACTACTACTTTAAAGGTCACCAGTGGACAGTTTGATCATTAAACTTCAAACGCTTTTCATCGTGAAGTCATATCTTTTCAAATGTCTAGACTGGACCCGCGGATCCCGGCCCGCAGCAGCTCTCTGCTCCCAAACCCCGTGGGAGAGAGACCTCACCGCCTGATCAGGTGGGCACTCCTGAGGCTGCAGAGCGGAGGAGACCACCAACACTGCCCACCCCTGCCCACATCCCTGGCCCAAGAGGCAACTGTATAAGGCCTCTGGGTTCCCGTAGGGGAGGGCCCGGGAGCGGCAGGACCCCTGCGCCTGAGACACCGCCGGAACCTGAAGGAAACAGACCGGATAAACAGTTCTCTGCACCCAAATCCCGTGGGAGGGAGAGCTGAACCTTCAGAGAGGCAGACAAGCCTGGGAAACCAGAAGAGACTGCACTCTGTGCACATCCAGACGCCAGAGGAAAACACCAAACGTTATCTGGAACCCTGGTGCACGGAGGCTCCCAGAAAGAGCGGCACAGATCTTCCCGGTTGCTGCCGCCGCGGAGAGGACTCAGGCAGTACCCCACGAGCAAACTTGAGCCTTGGAACCACAGGTAGGACCAACTTTTCCCCTGCAAGAAACCTGCCTGGTGAACTCAAGACACAGGCCCACAGGAACAGCTGAAGACCTGTAGAGAGGAAAAACTACAAGCCCGAAAGCAGAACACTCTGTCCCCATAACTGGCTGAAAGAAAACAGGAAAACAGGTCTACAGCACTCCTGACACACAGGCTTATAGGAAAGTCTAGCCACGGTCAGAAATAGCAGAACAAAGTAACACTAGAGATAATCTGATGGCGAGAGGCAAGCGCAGGAACCCAAGCAACAGAAACCAAGACTACATGGCATCATCGAAGCCCATTTCTCCCACCAAAGCAAACACGGAATATCCAAACACACCAGAAAAGCAAGATCTAGTTTCAAAATCATATTTGATCATGATGCTGGAGGACTTCAAGAAAGACATAAAGAACTCCCTTAGAGAACAAGTAGAAGCCTACAGAGAGGAATCGCAAAAATCCCTGAAAGAATTCCAGGAAAACACAATCAAACAGTTGAAGGAATTAAAAATGGAAATAGAAGCAATCAAGAAAGAACACATGGAAACAACCCTGGACATAGAAAATCAAAAGAAAAGACAAGGAGCTGTAGATACAAGCTTCACCAACAGAATACAAGAGATGGAAGAGAGAATCTCGGGAGCAGAAGATTCCATAAAAATCATTGACTCAACTGTCAAAGATAATGTAAAGCAGAAAAAGCTACTGGTCCAAAACATACAGGAAATCCAGGACTCAATGAGAAGATCAAACCTAAGGATAATAGGTATAGAAGAGAGTGAAGACTCCCAGCTCAAAGGACCAGTAAATAACTTCAACAAAATCATAGAAGAAAACTTCCCTAACCTAAAAAAAGAGATACCCATAGGCATACAAGAAGGCTACAGAACTCCAAATAGATAGGACCAGAAAAGAAACACCTCCCGTCACATAATTGTCAAAACACCAAACGCACAAAATAAAGAAAGAATATTAAAAGCAGTAAGGGAAAAAGGTCAAGTAACATATAAAGGCAGACCTATCAGAATCACACCAGACTTTTCGCCAGAAACTATGAAGGCCAGAAGATCCTGGACAGATGTCATACAGACCCTAAGAGAACACAAATGCCAGCCCAGGTTACTGTATCCTGCAAAACTCTCAATTAACATAGATGGAGAAACCAAGATATTCCATGACAAAACCAAATTTACACAATATCTTTCTACAAATGCAGCACTACAAAGGATAATAAAGGGTAAAGCCCAACATAAGGAGGCAAGCTATACCCTAGAAGAAGCAAGAAACTAATCATCTTGGCAACAAAACAAAGAGAAGAAAAGCACACAAACATAACCTCACATCCAAATATGAATATAACAGGAAGCAATAATCACTATTCCTTAATATCTCTCAACATCAATGGCCTCAACTCCCCAATAAAAAGACATAGATTAACAAACTGGATATGCAACGAGGACCCTGCATTCTGCTGCCTACAGGAAACACACCTCAGAGACAAAGACAGACACTACCTCAGAGTGAAAGGCTGGAAAACAACTTTCCAAGCAAATGCTCAGAAGAAGCAAGCTGGAGTAGGCATTCTAATATCGAATAAAATCAATTTTCAATTAAAAGTCATCAAAAAAGATAAGGAAGGACACTTCATAGTCATCAAAGGAAAAATCCACCAAGATGAACTCTCAATCCTCATCTTCGGATGGTTTATATACAAGTGTGCAATTTCTAGGCTTGAAAGTAAAATGATGCTATCTGGTGCTGGATAGAGGAGCCTTATTTTTTATTATGGCAGCTTGCTATTTTTGTAACATGGTGATTTGGTTGAACACAATAAAGTACAGTAGTAACTGATCTCCCCTTCTTCCTGGATGAGGGAGGAGATGATTAAATGTTGATGTCAGCATCCTTGAGCATATTCAGATGAGCTTCTGCTTCTGTTGAAAAGGATGCTGTGTTTGATTGTGGTCCGAAGCTTTGAAGCACTACTTGGCATCTCCTTCCTTGGAGGTCTCACTGTTTAAACATAACAGATTTGATAGCTTGTTGGTAAGGTGAGGTCCAGCTTGTCTCCACTAGGTCATCTTCATGTGAATCCGGTGGTTATACGGTTTTGTTCTAGGGATATTTCATTTTTTTAATAACGGTTTTAGCTGACATTCATGGAGAGAATGAATCCTTAGAACTGTGCCACTAGTGAAAGGAAATCCTGTCTAGAGTATGTTTCTTTACAAAGCTGTGTCACACCATCCTTTGGGCCCTCTGCTGGAAAAGTAGAATCAAGTCTCAAATAATGCCTTTTAAATTGTATCCTCTAGTATTATAGATGTAGGACAGTACTGTATCATACCTCTGTGGATGTAAAATAGCTTGTACCTGCTTTATGATACGTAGTAGTGACCGTGCTTTATCAGAGCTGTTTTTAATGATGTTGCTCAGAATGTTTTCTTTCCAGATGATGATTGAGAAGCTAATTTTAAAAAAAAAATGGTGCCAGGTACCACAAGAGTAACAGAACTGTGCTGTTTTCTCGGGTTTTGTTCTTTTACTTTTTTTTTTTTAATGGAGTGTGCTGGATGTCTCTACAGTTTTGTTCAGATGACTGCAGAACCTGGAAAAGCTGTTGCTGCTGTTGATGCATAACACACTGCTATTATTGGTCTTTTTATATAAATATAAATATAAATATAAATATATATATACAGATATATAATTTGAATTTTTTGAAACTTTAGCTGTGCTGTCAACTTTGGAAAAAAGTATCCCCGTTTACTGTGTTGAGTTGGCACTGTACAAAAATTAACAGCCATATTGGTCTAGAAATGTTGAACTTAAGTTTTTTCCATTTGTACAGGGGTAACACACTGTATTAAATATGTAAGGTCTTATCTACGTGGGTTTGATTACAAAAACTAATAAAGTATTCTCTAAATTTAAAAAAGAAAAAGAAAAAAATGTCTAGACTGCTGTTAAATTTACTTTCTCCCTTTTCACACATCCATCATATAATCTTTATAGATACAGGTATCTAAACTTTGAGTTATTTTTGAGGTAGTGTTTAGATGATGTATTTTTGTAATGATTGGGACAAGAAATGTTGCCCCCAAAGGATCTTGCACTGAATGCATGATACTTAGCTGAGGAAATATTTGCAGAGGTTATAAAAATGTTGGGAAGTAGGGCAGCTGAAGGATTCTGGTCATTAGGGGTAGATCCTAAAGCAGTAGTTCTCAACCTATGGGTTGCAACCCCCTTTAGGGTCACATATCCGATATCCTGCATATCAGATATTTACATTATAACCCATAAGAGTAGCAAAATTACAGTTATGAACTGACAAAAAAGTAATTTTATCATTGGGGATCACCACAACATTAGGAACTGTATTAAACCACCAACCAAAGAGTACACATGGAGGCACCCATGGCTCAAACCACATATGTAGCAGAGGATGGCCTTATCTGGCATCAATGGGAGGGAAGGCCTTGTGAAGACTCATTTCCCCAGTGTAGGGGAATGCTAGGGTGGTGAGGCAGGAGTGGATGGGTGGGTGGGAGAGCACCCTCATAGAGGCAGGGGCAGGGGGTGGGATAGGGGATTTGCAGAGGGGAAACCAGGATGGGGGATAGCATTTGAAATATAAATACATAAAATAACCAATAATTTTAAAAAAAGCGATCACAGCTTTAGGAAGGTTAAGAAGCACTGTCCTAAAAGTTAATGAGAGCATCTTCTTCCTAGCCCCGACTTCCTTCTCACCTCTTTCTCCCTCTTCCCCAAATCTCTGTACAATCTGTCTGTCTATCTTGAGGTATGTAACCTCTACCATATGATCCCACTGCCACATTCTGCTCAACTGATGAATGGAACCAAGAAACCACGAACTAAACCTTCAGAAATCATGAACCAAAATAAATGTTTCCTCTCTTAGGTAGGTTGTTTCTGTCTGATGTTATGCTATAGAAGCAATAAATGTAACAGTTGTCTTCAAGCAGTATAGTGTAGTTCAAAAAAAATAGACTCAATTTATAGAGACTCAAATTAGAACACCTACTCTGTATTATAGAGTGACTTGAGGAGGTAGGAAAAAAATCTATATATCCCAAGCACACAGTATACTGGTTGTGTTCCCCCACTGGTTCATGTTTGCATACTTGTTCCCCAGTTGATGAGCCTGTTTAGGAAGGATTAGATGTGACCCTTTAGAGGAGCTGTATCCCAAGGTGTGATTTGAGGCTTCAGGGTTCCTGCCCTCTTCAATCCACCCTCTACCTCCTGATTGTGGGTCAAGCTCTCACCATCACCATGGCTCTGTGGCCATCATGGGTCTAACCCTCTGTAAGCCCAAGTAAATACTTTCTTTTGTGAGTTGCCTTAGGCATGGTGTTTTGTCACAGCATGTGTGACATCAGTTAAAATAAAAAGAGAGATACATGTATATACACTGGACATATCAAGTAAACCAAGTGTAAGTCAATTAAACACCTGTGAAAGAAAGTGTAAGAAAAACTAGTTCTAGAAGACAGGCACTAATTGTGAATAGTAATAGCAGGACTTCACAGAAAAGGAACATTTTGGGGATTTGTTCTTAGAAAGGAGATATGGTAGGCAACAACTAAGGAATAAATTTCAACCTGGAGTTTTTCATCTGCAAAGCAGCATAGAAGCAGAAAATTCAGGAGGTGGAAAGAATTTACATTTGAAATAATATATACATCTGGAAACAAACCAAAGGGGAAAAAAACAGAAAAGCAGAAACTAAAAAGGAAATTTAGAAGAGACTGTTTCTAATTCAATGCTAAGAACTATTAGCATTATTACTGTTATAACTATTATCATTATTATTATAATCAATAGCTACCTTCATTTTTGACATGTTAGAGAAATCAGTAAGTCACTGTGAAAATATTTAACAAAATGATCTCAAATAAATCAGGTATTTCATTGGTTTAAGACTAACAAATATATATATTTCTGAATGTTTGGATTTTTTTTTCATGACTAGACTGGGCCCAAGACAGCAACTATATGAAGCCCAACTCTAACCTCTATTTAAGAGACTCCCCAGAGTAATTCTCCTTCCCCAGCTTGCTCACCTATCTATCACGCACACTTTTCACTGCATCATCCTGGGACTGATTGGAGTATAAGCCCAGAGTTAAATTAAGAACTTCTGGCAGGAATCCCCAAAGCTAGTTCCCCCATCCTACCATTTCAACGCCATCAGCAGACACTAACTACTGAGTCCCAAGACCTGCAACATATGGAGCAAAACAAAACTTTACTTAAAGATTTCCCAGGTCAGTCCACTTATGCTGTCTGCTGGCCTACCACCCAATCCTCACACTGCACCTATAATGGGATGAACTCAAGTCTGAACCCAGAGTCCCAGTTACAACATCAGACACCCCATCTACTACACCAATTAGGGAACAAAGTCCCTGAAACCCAAAGTGGCGCCAAGACCAAAACCCAGTGCCATGCAAGCCAGTGCACACAAGCTGACAGGTTGGGGCTAAGAACAAATAAATGTCCAACACCTCAGAAGCATAGGAAAGACCAGATATCTATACCAACAAACACCAAAAACATTATAACTCCAGATATCTAGATCCCATCCCAAAAACATAAGCATAAACAACCAAGATAATATGCCTCATCCAAAAGCCACTACTTCTATGGTAAAATTTGCTGAGAAAAACAATTTAACTGAAGCACAAGACAAAGCCCTCAAAATACCAATTATGAGTATGTTCAAGGACCTTAAGGAAAAGATACAAACAAACGACTGATGAAGTGCTTGAGAGCATGTGGCTGAAAACAATGACAATGAAAAGAATCCATGAAAACAGAGTCTAACAAAGAAATAGAATTAGCACTCACACACAAAAGGCCAGACTGAAATAAAACTAAAACTAGAAGACTCAGGAAATCACCAAAAAAGCTCAGAGGAAAGTCTTACCAATATATTAAATTAATTAGAAGAGAGAATGCCAGGTCTTAAAGACAAGGTAGACAAAATTGAACAATCACTCAACTGCTAAAAATCTAAAAAAAATCCAGACATAACATATCCAGGAAATCTAGGACACTGAAAAAACCAACCAAATAAACCTATAAATAATAGGTATTCAGGATAAAGAAGAAAAGGCAAAGGCACAGAAAATATTTTAAACTAATAAAAGAAAATTTCCTAAATCTAAAAGGCTATATGCCTATTGGGATTCAAGAAGTATGTGAAATATCAAAACAGGCAAGACCAGAAAAGAAATTCCTACTGTCACAAAATAATCAAAAACATTACTTGTACAGAAAAACAAAAAGGATATTAAAAACTACAGAGAAAAAAGATCAAGTAACATATAAAAGCAGGCCTATAATAATAACACCTGACTTTTCCATGTTAACTCTGAAAGCCAGAGGAGCCTAGACTGATGTTCTATAAACTGAAAAACAACAGATACCAGCCCAGACCACTACACCCAGTTGTGGTGGCTTAAATAAGAATGCCCCCCATTGACTCAAATATTTGAATATTTAGTCACCAGGAATTGGCATGATTTCAGATGACTAGGAAGTGTGGCCTTCTTGGAGGAAGTGTGACCCCCCTGGGTGGGTGGGGGGAGTTGAGATTTCAAAAGCCCATTCCAAGTCCAGCACACACACACACTAACTCAGACTCACTAACTCACACTCCCTTCCTTCCTTCCCGCCCTCCCCGCCCCTGTACCCACCCATGCACCACCACCCCAATGATCCAGGTTGTAGATCCCAACTTCTCCAGCACTGTGCCTGCCATGCTGCTTCCCAGCATAATGATAACGGACTAAATCTCTGAAAGTGTAAACACCCTAATTAAATGCTCTTTTGTAAGAGTTACTTTGGCCATAGTGTCTCTTCACAGCAATAAAATAGTAACTTAGTCACCAACAAAACTATCAATCATGCCAAGTGGGCATGCTAGTGCATGCCTTTAATCCCAGCACTAGGGAGGCAGAAGCAAGTAGATCTCAGTGAGTTCAAAGCCATCCTGGTCTACAAACTTGGTTGTTCAGGATGACCAAGGCTGTTTACACAGAAAAACCCTATTTGGGAAAAAACAAAAACAAAAACAAAAAAATTATCAATTATAATAGGAGAAAACACATTTCATCATAAGATCAAATTTAAACAATTCATGTCCACAGATCCAGCTCTAAAAAAACACTAAATGGAACACTTCAGCCTAAAAGAAAGATTTACTACACCCAAGAGGAGAGGACACAAGAAATAATTCCAGAATGTTTTGACAAAAAAGTTCTAAAAACCACAACAAAATAATGAATATTGTTCAGTAATAACTCTCAATGTTAATAATGTCAATTCCCCTGGATTTGAAAACAGAATCCATCTTTCTGCTGCCTCCAATCCATCTTCTTGCTTTCTCCAAGAAATACCTCACCATCAAAGACTAACACTCCATTCAGCTTCCTAAAATACAGACATGTTTAAGTGGAATCTAAACGGAGTTACCAGAGAATACCCAACTTTATACCAGACACTGCCCAGCTATCAGGAATGGGTTAAATCTTTAGAGTTGTTGGCCAAAGAGGTCCAGACTCTCCTTCCAAGCAGTAGAGACTATTGCAGTAATACTGGCTACCCTCCATGACGTGATGCTGAGACCCTACTGGTAAAGATGCTACTGCTTATGTCATTAAACGTAAAGAAACTGAGTTGGTAATCAAGTGGAAGCTTCACCCCACTAAAGCTGATGCTAGAAGATACTCATAGGATATAAGAGGAGAAAATTAATCATCATTCTGACCCAGCTATGAACCCTGTGAGCCAAAATAGAACCTGTATGTAAGACAGGGTCTCTGATGGATGCAGTAGCAAAAAATGTTGTGGGAGTGACCATTCCCCTTCTTACTGACTTCAGACCCACTCCATGACACAGAGCTCATACTCCAACTGCTAAAGTGGCCAACAACCAACCTGAGACCAGACAGGTCAAGGGCCCCAGGGAAAAACCTACAATTATTATTCTCTTAAATAGACACAACAATAAAACAACCCCTAATGACTGTTGCTTACCCATTGGGTACATCACTTGACCCTCATCAGAGAAGCTTCTTGTTAAAACGGCAATTAACATAGAAACCTATAGATAGGCAATATGCAGAGAATGAAAAGCTTTGGAACAATCAGCCCTAAATGGGATATCTTTATCACATCCCTCCCCTCCAGGCTCAAAGATCTATGAAGAATAGCAGACCTAAGACTGCAAGACCCAGGGGTAATGGACAACATAAAAAAAATGTTTTCAGACATAGCTGGGCTGATGCATATATGAATCCAAAGACTAACAGCATGTACAAGGACTGCATAAGTGCACGCCAGGAAAAAATGCCAGCACAGAGAAAGGAAGTGGGCATAAAGTCCCATCACTAGCCAAGAAGCTAGTTGCAGTTAATAGCTGCTGGGAGAGGAAAAGGGAAAATTATTTCAATGGAATGACACTGGGTAAATCAACAAAACTTCAGTGCTGGTCCTGTGCTAAGGAGTAGGTGACAATAGCAAAGTGGATTGATTCCATAGGGTTTTTTGGTTTTGGTTTTCTGTGTGTGCATGTACGTTTGCATGTGCATTGTGCTTATGTGCACACACTTGGTTTTGGTTATGTCATTTTGTTTTATTTTTTAAATAATATAAGTACATTTCTCTCTTTTCCTTTCCCCCCTCCAAATCCTCCCATACCCTGTTACCTGCTTTCAAATTCATGGCCTTTTTTTCACTAACTGTTATTGCCCACATATATACTTATGTGTATACATATTTAGTCCTAAATGTAGTGTCTTTAGCCCATACATTACTTGTATGCATGTTTTCAGGGCTGGCCATCTGGCACTGGACAACAATTAGTGCACTCCTCCCTTAGGAAAAGCACCTCACCCTCCCCAGCTTTCCTCAGTTGCCTGCAGTGCTGTGTGTAGGGTCGAGGCCTCGTGGGCATTTCCCACCCACTGCGGGATGTCCACTAGTGTTGTCCTTGTTCAGATCACATTTGGGGAACAAAATGGCTTGATGCCCCATCACCTAGATAAAACACCATGTGTTTAAAAAATAAAGCTCTGATGATACTACTTACATTCCTAGAGATTTCTATGACTTAATTACACTTAATCTTGGTTGACATAGTTAACTATTGTTAAAACATGGTCCAAGAGCAGAGTCATTTAAGAAGAATTCTGAGTGCTTGTGAGAAAACAAGAGTCTTGTGACCTAATTTTCCTCAAAGCACAGAGTTGCTTGTGGGATGTGCTCTCCTGGTGTAGCGGGTAGGTGTGCGTTTACTTCACACTCTTCCCTACAACTGGCTACTGTTACTTGTCTATATGCTACCATGGAAAAACGGGTTTTTGCCACATGCAGCTTGTCCTTGTGATTGTAAACTTTACTCATGTGATTCCCCTTAACCCTTGGAGAGGGTTAAACTGTCTGATGCTCTGAAGAAAGTTTTATGAGACCTTCTGAGACCTTAGTCTACCTCACTCTTGGCTCCATTCTCCCAGACCCCACTGCCTCTGGAGCAGTGACAAACTATAAAGCTGCAATCAGTTCACAGAGTGAAGGGACATGACACAATAAAGTCCCTCAATCCTCTGTAGCACCTCTGTACTTACAATCCCTTTCCCCACGTCCAGGTCAGATGCAGAGTCACTAAAGCCTCAAGGATTAAGGCATGCTCAGCAAATGGCACATGCAGCATTATCAAATAAATCATTCAGGAAATGGAGATAAACACCCTGACACAGTAAGCAATTTCAATGTTGAAAGTATCTTTAATTTGATAAAGTATTTACTTTTAGAAGTAACTATAAAATGATCCTCCAGAGTAGCCAGGAAAATAATGTCTTCAGAATGCATAAAACAGCACTATTGATAGTAGTCAAAAGACTAGAAATAAGATAAAATATTTCAGACTAAAATAGATAAAGTAAAACCTACTAATATACCAAAGTATTGTACATTAAGAGATAAATGAGACACAGCTACTTGAAATCAAACTCTGTATCTCACAAATACCTTGTGAAAAATAAGACACAGTAGACTCTACATCATATGGTGGATTTGTGTAGCATAAATAAAAATAGACAAAAATAATGATGCTATGTAGAAAACAGTGTGTATATAGAGGTCAGGATACAAGCTATCCCCACTTCAAGGAAGGGAGGCAGCGTTCCTGAAGAAGGAGCATGAGGTAAGATGGCTGGTAGTAGTCAGCTTCGTGAACGTGATGCTCATTGCCAGATACATTCCCTATATATAACGAGTCAATGAGTTGAACACCCAGTTGATGCATCTCTCACTGAACGTATTCTTTGCATAAAAAAGCAATTAACCCTTTCATACCTTTATTTTTATTAAGAGAAGATCTTGTTATGACCCATGTTTCAACATCCAACTGCAATCTCCTGAGTGGCCGGGATTATTGGTATGTACCATGACAGAAATAGCATTTTCTGAATAAACAATATATTTGTTGTGGTTCTTATTTATTTACTCCTTCATTAAGCCCCAAAGAATTTCGGATGGCTCTAAAGTATACAACCGATGCAGTCAAATTTAGATTATTCAGAGTGAAAACTACATTGGACCTATATATATCTATGTGCAGTAACTGCCTGCATCATTTCATAACTATATCAACGTTCAACCATGACCAATCAAGCATCAGTAAGTTCACAGACTAAAATGAAAGATCTTTTCTCAATACTGTCATCAGTCTTTCCAAAAAATAACAAGGGAAATGTAAAATTAAACTTTTTTTTGAGAGAGGGGATGTCTCTATTATGTAGCTCTGGCTTCCTGGAACTTGCTCTGTAGACCAGGCTGGCCTCAAACTCACAGACACCCTACTCACTGCTGGAATTAAAGATGGGCACCACCACATCCAGCCAAAATTAATGCTATTTTCTAAGTCTTCGATTTTCACTGGCATTCCCTTCAAAATATACGATCAATACTTTGAAGGACCTTATCTCCTCGTCTGAATTAATAAGAGGCTGCTCTGTTGTTTTAAATGTTCATTTCTAATCCTAGATTCGGGTCCATTACACACTGAGTAAGCAAGCACAAGGGGCAGGCACTGTGACACCCTGTCTATTCGTCAGCAATACAGGCAGGTAGTGACTGACTCTGTGACCTGAAGTCAAAACATTCAGTCTTCTGAAAGAAAAAGAAATTGGGTGGGGGCAATGAAGAGAAGAAAGGGGGAAGAAGGAGGCAGGAGGAAGAGAAAGAGGAAGAGAGAAGGGAAGGGAAAGAAGGGAGGGGGCAGAGAGGCAGGAGAAGGGTGGTTGATTAACAATTTGCCCTTTGATAAAAGCTCCCAAATATTGCTCCT